>NW_021130471.1:0-158549 GCF_004193835.3 Ostrinia furnacalis
ACCTCTATGTTGCCAATTCCTATTGCTTGTAAATTAATACCATTTTTGGCAGCAGCAATGAGACGTGGTTTTGTTAATTGTATATAGTCCACAAAATGTTCTCTTGTGTTAACTAAATGATCTGAACACCCTGAGTCCACACAAAATTGTAGTTCGCAATACTTTTCTGCACACTTATATTTTTGCACACTTTCTTCACACTGATTATTTTCACTCACAAATGCACTAGGATTATTTTCCGTATAATTACTCTCCTCTCTCCGTTCTTGACTCTGGTAGTTTCTCCCTCGGCCATGGCNCAACAAATAATAATAAAAAAAAATAAAATAAAATAAAATATAAACCATTAATGTCAATGTGTACAGTTGTCAAGTAATTAAATCTATATTTTTGCTATACAATATTGATGTCGATGGAGACGCCTTCAAGATCAATGAAGTGCCACTTCTGTGCTAATTGTTTAGCCTCGCCGCGAGATTGGTGAAAGCCTTCGCTACCTCATTAATTTGAAACAAATTGCTTTTGATAAGAGCCTATTTACAAGGAATATGCGGAACTTTGAGTAATTTCCGTGTACATATCATACTTATTTTCATGTGAAAGCTTAATTTATATTTGATTTTTAGATAATTTGGAAGTTCATGGATATAAAATTATTTTATGCTTTGGTAAGTACCACAGGTATCTTCACCAGATCGTCGGTTCACCTAGTGGGGGGCCTGCGCAAACTACGTTTTCCGACTCGTGGTCGCCACTCGAAAACTTTTCTGCCCCAGCGGCCATCAGCTCTACGATCTAGGTAGGAAGTACCTGGATGCGGGCTGCGAAGGACCGTTCGTTATGGAAATTATTGGGGGAGGTCTTTGTAAAGCAGTGGACGTCATTTGGCTGAAATGATGATAATGAAGCAGCACATTTCTTAAGTGGGTAATAATAATTTAAATTTTATTTCGAGAACGTAAGAAGTGTGCAGTGTAAATGAACTCTCAATATTAAAATTCATAACTTTAACAAAATCCAGTCAATCAAGCAGCTCAACGTTGAAAAGTTAACTTGCTGAATTTTAAAAGGGAAATTCCTTTAGCTTTCTAATTAAATCGATTTGAAGGCGAATACAAATCTACAGTAATTGGATTGGTTGAAGACAGTGGTAATTTTTCAGTAAAACCCGGAGATAAGCTGATTGAAACTAAAGGATTGCCCTGTCTGTTGCTAAAGGAGCAAGCCTGAATATACTATGTGTAATTTTCACTGAACATAATATGAAGAAAGAAAAATGAGGAGATCCGTAAACGAAATAAAGTCGCAAAGCTCGACGGATTAGCAAGCTGAAGTGGCGATGGGCAGGGCACATAGTACGTAGAACTGACGGCCGATGTGGCAGCAAGGTTCTGGAGTGGAGGCCGCGTACCGGAAAACGCAGCGTAATATAGGTAGCAGAAAGGCGCTGGATGCAGGCCGCTACCTATCAAGCGATTTGGAAATTATTGGGGACGTCTTGCGACTGAAATTATGATGATATTAAAGTGACAGGTCAGTAAAAAAGTACAGTGTAGTTTCAGCATTGCATTACGTACACAAAACAACTGAAGGGTAATGGACACTCCTATTTAATGAGCAGTCAAAACGCTGAGAGCTTTCAGAGCTTTGAAATCGATAAATTGACTACATAAAAATAAAAGCTACAGTTGTAATCAATCTTTACAGCAAATTGAAAACTATTACTCGGTTTTTAGGACTAAAGAAGTATTTTAAGCATATTTGTTGTGATTTTCTACAGACCTTATCCTCCTATAATAATATGTAAATTGAAAGAATCGTAGTTTTAAATTCAGTTCGTATCATTCAGGAGATTGTAGTGTGTCGATAAATATTGAATACTGGCAGCATAGATCTCATCACTTACTCGTAGCTACATAGACGCAAAGTACGTTCAGTTCTCAAAAAAAGTTTCAGCCCCGCCAAACAATAAAAAACAAAACACAATCGATAACGCCGATGCGATATTATCTCAAACGGCATCGTATCAACAGATTCCAAGTTCCAACGCGGAGCAAATGTTTAGATATCCACAACCCTCCGCTTACAAGGGGTGCGATTTCCACCTGCGTCGCGCCATTCGCGCCCAGACCGCCGGCCGCGATGGGCGTATATCGGGACAGTACCACCGCGCCGCCAGCCGAGCTCGAGCTCGAGCGAGCCAGACGACCCCACCTGTTGATCGTCGACGACTCGAGGGATACGCGCGCGAGCGAAGGTTAGTGTTCCATGTTTGAATTTTCAAATTTTTGAATCGTGTGTTTCTTTTGTGAGGTGTTTTTTTACGGCGGCCATTGCTTTGAAATTGTGGCCAGGATTTTCTGCAGTTTTGGACAATGAGAATTTAATCAGTGATTTTGAATCGATTTTAAATAGATAATCGTGATTATGAATTGTTAATTTTTACATCGTCAACAATTAAATACGGAAAATGTGAAAATTTACCGGATTTACATACAATCAATGGAAGTATGTACTTGAAAAATTGTGCGTTGCTTTTCAAGGTCATACTGCCTATTTAGAATGTGCATATTTTTTTCGTGCAAAGTTAACAGGCCTTATTAGGGAAAGTTTAAGAGACAATTTTATTTCAGTAACAAAAAAGTTAAGGTTCCATTTTCAGGAGATGAGGTTCATAATTCGTTTGTTAACTGAAACGACGTGCTTTTGTTACCAAGTTATTTTGTCAAGTTGACCAACTTAAAACGGTATTAGTGGTCGGAAAACCGAACATTTCGGTATCGGAGATTGTCCGAGTTGAAGGAAATAATTGAATTCCGGGAGTGTTGGCGAATTTATCGGTTGGATGTTGCAAACTAATAAGTTTTGTTACGGTTCATTGCTTCATTTACGGTTGAAATTAGCTTAGTTGTTTGGTGTTTTTCTAGCTAAAGTAAATTGATATTAATAATGAAAATTGAAGTATGCCTGATGATAGTATTAAACACTTTGGTCTTGTAGCCCATTTTTAAATTTTAGATACTCTTATCTGATTAACTTTCCCCAGTTTTTGTATACAAAATATGTCAGAACTTCAATTTAGGCACATTTGATAAATATTTGCTTGCAAAATCGAGCATTAATATTTTTTTCATATTACAACAAAAAATACCAACTGATGGTGCCACTTCATTACTTTTTAATTAAAACAGTGACCACACCGGGTGATTAATTTGTATTGAGTATCTTTTGATAGATGAAGGTATAACAAGGTTAATTAAAATCATATTTGTGTGCGTTTTAAACATTACAATAATGCAAATGGCATTTCAGTATTGACTTTGTATCGCAAGCCTTTTTAAAGGATTAATATTATTTATTGTATGATAAAATATAATATGAAAGTTGAATTAGTTACAAATCTATCATAAATTCTTAAAAATCATCGGAGAAATGCACTTACTCGTAAAAGGCTTTAAAATATCATAACCAGTGGATTGTTAATTACGTTATTATTGTAAAATATATTAGTAGTGATTTTTCTTAAGCGTGTCAATATTTTGAAATTGACTGCCTTAACTAGACTTCCATGCAAATATCCCATGGAAAAAGGAAATAAATGAACCATATTAGCATGATAAATCTACCTGCAAATAACGTCAAAGGAGCGTGAACGCATTTATCACGCGTCGTACGTGACACGTCATATCGTGGCGCCCGAACAAACATATTAGGGAATCCAAAGAGGATCCAACCAAGCTTACAAATACAGATTATGTTCATATACGAGTGAGGGAATTGATTTTGAGGTTGTAATGTTTTCAGTATTTGTTTATGGATGAACATCGCGTGAAATCATGATACGCTGTGGTAATCTAATATTTTGATGCTCCGTAATGAAAATTGTTATTTATTGAATGATAAGTGTGTTGTTAGAGATAAATAAATATGCATATTCACATATTCTGGCTTCTGTCAAAAAGTAAAAGTCTAGTTTATTAAATGATCTAACGTAAACTCCAAGGAACGCCATAAAGGACGACTTTTTAGCCATTGATAAGCTCTATGTTTTTGATGATCGTCAGTCCATTGTGCAGGGGCATCCCACATAACATTTATTTGCGAAGCCCAATTCTGTATTCGGGAATCTTTTTACTCCAACTTAAGATAACCCAAAACCAGTGATATCACAATAATTTAAATTTTACGAAAGTGATTATAATCGTGAGCAATCACTTCCTGTGGTAGAACGAAATAGACACAAGCGAAGCCGAAGGGTAAAACTAATTTGTGATCTCTCGTGCATTTTATTGTCTAATCATTCCTGAATGAGTAGAAACATAATAAGATATTGTTATCTTCTTTGTAACTTATAACATTGTTTTTCTCATAAAAGCTCCTTATTATTTAGGTAGTGGACCTTCTGTACTTTCTCTAGTACATACTTTCTCGGTATATCTTTTTAATCTCTTAATCACAACCCTGAAAGTACTTAATTAAGTTTAAATTGTTGACTGAAGGACTGGATGAAGAATTTTATTTTTTTACTGACTCTGACTTTATTTTGTTCTCGGTGGGTTTGTGAATTTTTACTTTATTTTAAGTAGGTACATACTTTATACTGTGTAGCTTGTGACTGTGTTCATGTATAACATTTCCTATCATCAAGCTATGGTTGTATAGTTAAAGGCCTGATACCCACTTATCTGAATAAAATAGAAGAAGTTCTTCGCTAAGGACATTGCTTGTGTGGGCATCGAAACCGCCACTTCTACCATAATAATCGAATACTCAACCACTGTGCCAAATTGCTCGACAAAATACCAGACTTAAAGCGAAATAAATTAAGTTATTTTACGCTGAAATTCCTACAAAAGTAAGAAATAAATTAAGTTATTTTCCGCTGAAATTACACGAGAGCAAATATTTAAATGGAACATTACTTACTATCTATAAATTCTGTGATATTTATTTCATAACTTGATATTCAACGGGAAATTAGATATTTCACTAAGAGGCTCGGAATGATAAAAATAAAGATCCATTAAATACCTCAGTAAGTATTTTACATTTTCTTTGATTTCTTGAAAACTTATTATAATGAATTATTAGATTAGTTTGTTAACTGAAGATTACACAGGATGCATTGGAAATCTTGCACTAATAATGTAGGTAAAACATAATGTAACGTAATGGATTGTATCTACATTTAATTTAACTATTATACAAGGATTTTCAAGGTATTTTTGTCTTTATTGTTGCTTCGTGACAATAAAGTGAGCTAGCGTTGAGAAGAGCATCGTTTGAAACATCAGTGCTGTCTTTGCTGTCTTTTCAAGGGTTTCCTCTAATATCGATTCGATATAGACAGTTTTAACATTTTTATTTTATTACTTATATTGTTTTAGATATTGTGTGTACAGCATATTGTGTGGGACAACACAGAGCACTACACACTAATTTGAGCGCTGGTACAGAGACCATGCTTACAGATTGAAGACAACACACAAGCCCTCCTAAGCCAGGGTTGTCTGTTGTTAGAATTTAGAACAGACTTTATTAAAGTAAATTGTATTGTCGTATAGACATAAACGGACGCTACTTTTTTGGGTACCGCACAAGTTTTTGAAAAGCGCTACCCGGATCGTGGAAGTCACGTGGCGTATTGATCACGTGCTCTCGGCATGTGAACTCTATTATAATAATATTTAATGAAATATAAAAAAAATATTATTAAGTATCTTTGGTCATTTTACCACAAAATTGCGGTCTCTGGTATTCGGTACGCGAAACACTAGGCCAGGCGGCCGTCAAATTCCATGGCAATTAAAATACCCACAGTATTGATTCGACATCCTACCGATTTTTGTGCCGCTATGAACTCGCATCACTGTTGTATGCAAATTGGTTAACCGTTGTGGATAGCGTGCAAACACAACAGACCACAAGCCTGTTTACCGGTTTATACGTATATACTCGTATATTACAAGTGACAACCCTATTAGTATCCAGCGTCGCTACAATCGGATTATGGCCGTGCGACAATCCCGCATTATTTCGTTAGTTTATCACTAACTTATTGACTCTGCTGTATACTAACGTGAGATTTATTGTCAAAACAAAGGATAACAAAGATACAATACATTGTAGGTATGTAGGTATTTGAACCTAGTATTATAAAAGGAAAGGTTCGTCAAAGTTCGTTTGACCAAAAGCAGAGTTCTTCGAAATAGATAAAACAAAAAACATCAATCAATAAAAAAATATGATAAATACAATTTCATTTCAATTCATTTTTCTGATGAAATATGGACTAGATTTTAATTACTTACACTTTCGCTAAAGCTCAAAGTGATGTAGTTTTTCAGCGTAGAGCTTTTAGCAATCTAAAGTATAAACAAATAGACGCTTGCTACAGCGGGTCAGACGGCTCATTATAATTATACTCTTTAAATAAATAAAGTAAACAAATAAATAACATAATCCTGAAGATATTGTGTACATCTTCCTTACATTCAATTGAAATTTCAATGTCAGTAGGTTAAGTACCACATATTCAACTGGCGACGCACTTTAGCTTTCAGTTTTCCACTCACTATAAAACTGTGTGGCAAAAGCGCGTGTGAAGTGTACAGACGAAAGATACCAGACGCTGCAAATTCGCCTTTATTACAACTGGATAAGATGACACAGAGTTTAGGTTGAGGTGCCGTTTCCCAAGGGGTGTTTATCTGAGGTCAAAGACTGCTAATCCTGGAAAAAGCCGGACTAAATCGTCGCTTTCTTGGGTCCAATTTTCTCGGTTAGTTTATGTGCGAAAAAAGGTAAACACTTTTTAAGTGTAAGTCTATATTAGTCGTTTAATCTACTAGAGAAGACTTAGAAATTCGCAGAGGACCAACGTTAATGTGCCACGGCGAATGTTTAGCCAGATATTTTAAAGGATTAGCTTCGTATATCGGTAAAATTTTCGTTTTAATCATACCCTACCTCCCAATTAACTATGTATTTTATTAAAGCTATGTTTGTAACGTTTTCAACCCTAAGGCACTAAGCCAATTTCAATGTTTTGATATGAGACAAAAAATATGCTTTAGGTAAAAAACAGAGAAAGCTAGAAGTCAATACGAATAAAAAGGGCAACATCGACTTTACAGGTTTTAAATTTTTTGCTTCGCAAAAAATGACAGCTTTAAGGATTGATGGATTTATTCCACTTGTTGTTTTTCAATCAACGGTCATGTAACAGCACTGTTTTACAAAAAAAGCATTTTCAGAAAAACCAATGTGCTCCAAATATTCACTGTTTTAACACAACAAACAACTGCACGCAGTAAGATAATGAAGGCTACTGACAACGTCACTCTTGTGGCGGAGTTTTGGGCTGACACTGTGTACGTTTGTTGTCGACACGACAAGAAAAAGAATGAAAAAACATTAGTATTTTTGGAAAGTAAGCTTGTAATTTGTAATCTAGCCTTCTAGCCTGAAACATCTTTCACCAGTTTCAATTCCAGTAACGTTACGTAACGTAATAATGCCGGACAGGGGGCTTACTCTAATCCTGCCAGACGTATGAGTAATGATGCCAGACGGAGTTCGTTCGAAAGATTTTTATTTGTTACGGAACCAAAGGGAACGGTTTTTGTTCCGTTTTGTGTCCCCTTTCTAGTTGGAAGCATTGTAAATGTAGAGACCAGATGAAGGAATATTTTCTTGATACTTTAGAGTAGGAATAGAGAGAGAGAGAGGGGGATTAAGTCGGATATCTACGTTTGAATTAATGTACCTAGTTTAAAAAATATTCGGCTACTTTTGAAATACTAACGCCCGATTCGACCAAACTTTTATCCGAGAATAACTCCTGGTATAACTAGCATATTGACAGCTTCAGTATGGGGAAATGTGTCAAAACTGACGATTTATTCTGAGATTAATATTTACTCTTGTTTGGTCGAATCCACCCTAAGACATTTAACGAAAGGTTAATAGGGGATGGTGCAATAAACGGATTTTCTAAAAAATCTTAAAAAATAACCATACATACAGTGATAATTAATTACGATAATTATAAGTCGTTCGAAAGATGACGTTGTTTTAGAACTTCTAATAAAATTAAAAAAAAAATACAAAAATGTAAGTATACTTTTATGCGAGATATTAAATATGTACAAAAAATATCACTTACAAAAATTTACGCTTTACTTTTCCGTGGAGAACACTTTTATCCGAGTCATTTTAGCGCCCATAAAATCTGCGCCAGTCGCATTCCCGTCCTCTAACGTGCAACTTGTGGAATGTACCTTGACGACTTTCCTTTGCATTGAAAGGGAAAAGTCAAACAAGTAACGGATTAAACATCGAAAAACCTGAGTTTGGAGAGGCAGATTATATATCAAAGACGTTACGGGTAAACCCAACTCGTTTGTTCGATGTATCGATTAAAATTCGATGGTCTTAGATGAAATAGTTGCATAAAATGCTTGTTTTGTCGCGTCCAAATGCTGTTAAACAACTGCTTACGATTAATCGAAGCGTTCAAAATAAATTGTACATCTTTCAACTACATAAAATCACAGAATAGTGTATCCCTACAAGCGCTACGAAATTCGTAGCGTCTACGAACTTTGCTACGAGCGGCGTAGACTACAACGCTACGGTGTTTCTGCGAACTACGGCGTAGTTACAGAACTTCACTCTACGATGAGATAGTTACAAATTATTACAAGTAAATCTCATTATTTTTTCACGACTCAACTTGAGTCCTGCTCATTACTAAATGGAGTAGGAATTTAGTATTTGGAAGAATATTTTTTCAAATCATTTCACTTTTTGATCGTAGTTTGAGCCCAATATTTTTTAATTACGAAGATAGTTTCTCACTCTATCTTGCTTGGTAATTGCTTATGATTTGATGACTTATTTGTGTAAATTGATTTTTAAGCTCTACTTAGTTGGTAGGTATGTATAAACACTGCTAAAATACACAACAGTGACCCAGTCTATTTAGGTCAACTTTAACCGTCCTTTTTGCCTTCAATTACGCTATCATCTTTCGCACTACTTGTACGTATTTGTGTTTTAATAGCCCCAGTGACCTCACTCACTGGTTTTCCCGGAAATATATCTTGCTCCTGTTCGTTAATTGTCCCTGGAATGAGTGTAGGGTTCCATAATGCCTGGTTAATGGGCAATTGTCGGCGTGACAGCCCTAATAGCGAAACAATAGGGTCTCCCCGCGACGTAACGATGGGATTCTGGCAATTCCGTGCTCGTTATAAACACAATCTGACGTAGTGGACGCAATTGGAGCAGGTCCTCGATCTGATCCGACGATCTGGTGAAGGTCGCGGGAAGAGCCTGGTTGTCATGGAAATCCTTGGGGGAGGGCTGTTTTTCTCTTCATTTGGGACAACAAACAGTTACATTAAAGGCTTACGAGTATGTACTAAATCTCCTTTGTCCAGCAGTGGACGTCATTTGGCTGAAACAAACGAACCATGAGGTACAGACATATCTTCTACTTAGTATCTTCATAATTACATTTAAAATTAGGTTCTTGTTGCCATGCACGCGTATTATGTAGGTATGTGTGTTAACATACCACGTCACAACGTGGTTAGAGAACCACAGTGTGCCTACCATGAGTTTACGTTAGGTGAGCTCGCTAGCGAATACGTCAAAAAATTCTATGACGATTTTATTTCTTGAAAGTAGCCGCTAGGGGCGCTGCACAATATGTCATACATTTAAATGTCATTTTTTTACGCAGTCGCTAGCGAGCACACCTAACGTAAACTCATGGTAGGCACACTGGTCTACTGATATTTTACCTCCAATTTTAATTAGCTGTAAGTAAGTCAACTGATTTAATTTCCATTATGGTTGTCTTAGAAATTGGAGTAATGTTATTTGGCTTCCTATTCTTTAACGAGAACATCGTGAAGGCCGTTTGAAAAAGTTACAGTCTGAAAATGAGTGGGAAAGTCAAAATAGCCAGTGTAAACTAGATAATGTTATATTAGGACTAAAATGAAGCATTAATTTAAATTCTTAGCGAATATTCCAACATCTTAAAGCTTTATTATTGGTTTTCGCTACGAGTTTATAACTGGATTTTGTTCAATTATTACATTAAAGTTATAACAGTGTTATCATAGCAACTGGATAGCTGATACACAAACTTACTTAATACCCGTACATTACGTAAAATACAGGGTGGAAACGATAAGTGATCTCACTCGATTATTTCTAAAATACAAGATATTGAAAAAAAGCTGGTTATTGATCCTGAAAGTGCTTCACGAGTTCTTTCAAACGGTACCAATATAGGTTACAGAATAAACTTGATCTATTCGAAAATTCAATGTTCTGTCCGAAAATACATAGCAGCCAAATGTTAGTTTGAACACATAATAATAATAAGTACTATTTGGGAAGCGAACTTAAATGCTCATACTCCCCATACTATTATTTACTCCCAGCAGGACTTGACATATACATATGTCTTTCTGAAGACGTAGTGTGGGCAGGCTTCCCACTAGATGGACCGACGATCTGGTGAAGGTCTCGGGAGGTGCCTAGATACGGGCGGGGCAGGACCGGTCTTTGTGGAAATCCTTGGGGGAGGCCTTTGTCCAGCAGAAACGAAAGAACGAATGATATATCTGTCGTTGTAGTTAATGCAAACTTCCAGGTCAAATGGCCTTCAATTGAACTGGTAACTCAATAATGTACACAGTCCTTATCCTCATCCCGAGTCGGTAGAGAAATAACTGATAATGTAAAGTAAACAAGTTCATCAAACATGCACGACGAGCCCCGGACGAACTTGACCTGGTTAAACGATGTCCAAGGTTAAATACAACAGAAATTTACACAGAGGGCGCTATGAGGCAAGTCCCTACAAATTCTGATCACTTAATCAATGGCTGTAGTAGTTTTAACCGCTCGGCATCTGTTGATACGACTACCCTTAAAATTAACTTCCTTCCCACGTTCAGTGGTGAACCTACTGTAGATTGACATACTTTGTGACCTGCTAAATATTCCCGAAGGTCAAAGGAGCAGGTTTGTAAATAAACCATTGGTGAAGACGATCCGTTGCACACATAGCAAAAGATAATACAGCTTCGAATAATACTTGTTTGTTTTGGCCAAACATGAAATATGTAGTTGAAGTTTTGTTTATTTCTCGAATGTTCCACGGGTTTTTATATCTTTTTGTAAAGCAATTGTATTGGACTGAGTATAAAGGTACTTAGTGATATTAGAATAATCACTTCTGTTCGGATAACATTAGTCATTATCTTTTCATTACTTAAAAAAAATTGAGTCACTGAGACACAGTTCAGATTTTGTTTCAGTCTTGTCTTCTTTTGCTTAAGTGACGCAGCAAATCGAACGCACAGCGTTGAATGGAGCTCTGTGACTGTGAGACCTCATAGTTATGTTTGTGAATACGGGTGTATCCGCAGACTCCAGTTTTTTAGTCGACTGATAAGTAGTTGGGCCTGATTCACTTTGGGCACTTTCATACAGGTCCATACTACCCGACCCAACACCGGCCAACTAAAAGTCTGTGGTCTGCGGCTAGGCTTATTATAACGTATCTTTTGTATCTTTTGTACATTCAACAGCGTGACTCTAACATATACAATGCTAAGCTTTAATAAAGGCAATTAGTGTCATAGCTCAAGAGTGACACTATCATTATCGGTTGCCTAACATCCTGATGCGTGCGCTTGATATTATTCTGTAGGTCAACTTTTGCCTGGCGCGGTAGCCACATAAAAAGCCTAACAAAAGCCGGACAGGCCGTCAAGACCGTAAAAAAACATTTCCGGCTAAAGCTGGACACCTGGCAACCCTACACCTGACCAGATTGTCCTTACTACGGCCAACCTGCGTCCGTCTATTTAAAGACTTCCAGGTAAGCCAGGGGAGCTCATGTCCAGGTGGAGGACTCTCAGACATAGGGACAAAAAGGCAGGGGAGATCAGCTCTCTCGCGCCATAACCTGCATATCTCTGTTAACCGTCGTCGTTCGTCATGAAGGAGAGGAGAGAAATGACATTTTAATCCAGGGTTCATCGTAGGCATAACTTTTTATTAATGGTGTGAGTTAATCATCAGCCACATCACATGAACTAAATGTAGGTATACTTAGAAAGAAAGGAAAAAGGTTTATTAACCTCACAAGTACATCAACGTGAACTCACGAATATATCTCAATAGTACGCACCTGTCTATGCAAAGGTACTCGTGTATTTACGCTAGGCCGCTCAATGTCATTGCCACGCAGGTGGTTCGTAACTGACGTTTATTGCTGACTGATGTGACAGAGATAGACGATGCACGTGGCAGCCATGTTGTATATTTTTCCTAGATATTTTGTGAGTTATCTGTGAGCTGACGATTTTTAGGAGTTAATGATGGGCAACTCTTTTGGGTGACAGTGAGTCATTGTTAGTTTAGAAAGTGCTAAATATTTAATTAATTAATAATTGTCCCGTTGCAGTGGGTGGCACTGCTCAGTTCACTCTTGTTTTTATTTTTTTCTTCTTCCATTATTATGTGCCACTGTCATATCTATGTAAACTCTATTTTACAAAATTGTTTTCAGGTAACCTATTTGACAGCAATCATATCCTACTGTTAAGCGAGACGCAGTTTCAGCTGGTATATTACCTGTCTAATTAAATGCCTACCCACTCTCGCCTTTAAGAGGCCCGGATTATAGAGTTTGAGGCTTTTACAAATATTATTTAAACTTTGAGCCTTTAGAAATGACCAGCAATGTAAACGAAATTTCAATCTGCGATCAAATAAGTTCTGTTTGCATTTAATTTGAATTCAAAAGTAATTAATTTTATCACGGGCCGCTAAATTTTTCAATTTTCGAATGGGTAATCAACTCCAAAAAAATTGCTTTCTGTAGTACCGTACCCCTACAAATATGAAAAGAGTAATTGACATATTAGGGAGTAAATACGAGTTATTCCATTATGCATTTAGTTTTTGAACTTCGTGAGACCGTTTTAAAGTTATAAAAGAATGAAAAACATGACCAAGCATGATATCAGGATATCAACGACCGGCTAAGTGTAAATAGTAGTTATCAATCGTCTCTCCTGAAAATGTTGTGGATTTTAAGCCTCAAACAGACTTCAAAAGCAAAATTCAAAGTAAACTTGTGTTACAGCATCAGGTCACAGCTGCCGCGTACGAGTGTCTAGTGACAAGGACGGATGGCGCCGTCACGAAGTATTTTGCACAGTACGTCATGTGATCCTTGTTACTAGCGGGTCACGTAACGTTCTCGTTACGATACAGACGACATAAAACTATATTGTGTAGTACTCTACTCCTTGTGTTTGTAATAGGAGTGATATTGCAACAATTTTTTTAGTGTGATGTGCTGTTATCTGAGCGTTGGTGGTAGTACGGTGGCTTGGTGGCCTTGAGTTATAACTGTGATTAATGGGGCCCGGGTTTGATTCTAGTTAAGTTCATAGCTTGGTTACTTATATGGGGGTTTATTGTATGTAACTACAGATTTAAATTAATGTTTGTACTTATGAAATGTCCGATTAGTATTGTTTTTTTTTAAAACCAACTTTGAATCGCATTCACGTAAAGTCATCAAAGTAAAGTATCTAGATATGCTATACATACCTTTTGCCCTTCTACCGTCGACATTACACTTTGGTTTGCTTATATCAAAGTAACATATGGATTACATTTTTTTTCATCATCTTCATCATCAACAGCCCTTTACAGTCCACTGCTGGACTATGAGCCTCCTCCACTATAGTGGAGTGTCACATTTTTTTCACTGCACGATTAAACGTGCCCACGAGGCGACGGAATTTGAAACGACTAAAGTATCAAAACTAGCCGAAAAAATATATATTTTGCTAATACTTACTTACCTTGTTTACGCATAAATCCTGTCGATTCGATTGTTTAAAATTAACCATCTGTTAGTGAACTCAGGTTTATTAAAGGGTGAAGGGCAATTCACTCCAACCCGCGTGTTAGAACACGCATGACGTGTCACGTTGTTGTCATCACAATCCCTCATACGTAGGGTTGCCATCTCTAATATTCGGCAACCAGAACAAGACGCGTGAAAACCCCGGATTTAGGAGCCCAGAACCCGGTTTATGTCAACAGATTTCTTATAAAACTTACGCCCGTATTCACAAACGATGCTTGCTTAAGTGAAGCAGCAAATCCATTCGATTTGCTGCTTCACGCTGCTTCACACACAGCGAGCGTTGATTGGTTCGTGTGTTACCCTGTGCGTCCACGCTCTGTGAGACCTCATAGTAATGTTTGTGAAGACGGGCGCTAGTCGCATCGCCCGGCATTGGCCCAAGATTTAAGGTTTTTTTACCCGGACAACAAACGAAACCCCGCTCGGACGCTCCCCGGACAAATCCGAGGAAACCCGGACGAATGGCAGCCCTACTTATACGTAACACTTTGCGTGTCACGTAACAGAGACATTACGTAAAACTACAAAACGATGTGGACGCGTGTCATATGAAGGGAATGGTTAGGAAAAACTATTAAGCCTTTTCCTGCTGAAGTTAAACGGTTTTTCATATCTTTCGGACTTATTTCGTGGAACTAGAGGTACTTGGTTTCTGAGAACATTATTATTATGTGGATGAACATTATGTATTTAAAAGAAGAAGATTTATTTAGTATGTCACTTACTTATTTTAGAAAAGTGAACTTTAAATCATATTATGGCATTCTCTTCCACTCAACCTTTAGGCCAAAGAGAAATGAGAGTAGATGGTGTGTGAATGATTGATATAAAATATACTTATTTTATTCATAGTTTGAAGAATTCAATAATATTATATTGCTTTCTTAACAACTAGATCATCACATTTCATCATGATATAAAACTTCAATATACATTTTCGTAAGGAAAAAAACTTTTGGGCAAATATTGTTTTATGCTAGAAATGATTTTGCTATTCATAACAATGGTTAGTTTTCTCGTTACTACGGTACATTTAATGTAACGAGAAACAATATTTTGTGAGTAGAATATTTTTTTAATTATCTCATGTCTACATTTTTTCTTAGTTTTTATGAAAATGGGAAACTATGTTATTCGTAATTGAGTTTTAAGAAAAAAGCAGTTTATACCTTTACTCAGATAAGTAGTTATAACTTTTTAAAAAAGGCGGGAATCGAATGTTTTATATCTAAGAAAGTATCTTCAAGTGGCATCAAAATCTGTTTATGTATGAGTGAAAGCTCCTTTGAGTTGAGTTGTGGAATTGAATTCTAGTCAATTATTAAAGGTTACTTGGAAGGATGTTTTATTTTATAAAGAATCAGAGCTTAGACCAGCTAATAGGGGAGATAAAGGAGAGTAGTGACAGAAGAAAGTTGTGACATTGTCGATTTTTTGGAACTTATTAACTACTAGCGAGCTTGTAACAGTGCGTGTTTTAAGTTCAAGTCTCTAGCTAACAAATACGCGCTGTTGCAAGCTTGCTGGTAGTTAATAAGTTTAAAAAATCGACAACGTCACAACTCTCTTCGGTTCCCCCCTCATCATCATCATCATTTCAGCCACAGGACGTCCACTGTTGAACATAGGTTCCCCTCTACGTGAAATAAATTAAAGAATCAGAACTTAAAAAGGACAGCCAGTTTACATACGCCTACGCGGTGAACTTTTTAAGTAACTCTCTTGGTACAAATCTAATTACATTTAAAGATACTTTTCTTTATTTTTCCAGTAAACTTCATAGAGTTTTCTCAAACTATTTACAAAGGTACAGAATGTGTTGACCCAATGCTATCTTTAGAACACGTTCCAGATCTGAGATGCGTGGGTTTTATAGATAGGGTTGCCATCTTTGAAAATCGGCAATTAGGACGAGACGCGTGTAAACCCTGGATTTTGGAGCTCAGAATGTCCGGGACATGTCAATAGTATGTTTTAAAGTTCGTCGCGTCGCCCGGTATCAGCCTAAGGGCGCTTTCAATTTAGACGTTTTGTGTCGGACATTTAGAGCGCCCTAAGAATGACATTTTTAAACCCGGACTTCACATGAAACCCTGCCCGGATGCACCCCAGACGACTAGGATAGACGATAGATAGACGGATGGCAACCCTAGTTACAGATAACATGGGCGTTATTCTTGGACTTCATTACCAACTTCAAACTTGATACAACCTGAAACTAGTTTTCAGTTAAATTTCAGAGTAACTAATTATTATTACAAGTTTGAAACTAGTTTTAGTTATTGTATTTATGGACATATTCGTAGTGTTTTAATACTTTTGTTTCTGAGAATTGTTTTAAAAGCCGTTGTTTTAGTATAATTGTTTTAATAATGATAGTGAATACGGGCGTAAATCTTTTTTTTCTTACTTTGTTATCGTACATTGAGACACACTATTTAATATTTAATTTACATCAAAATTTGAAAAGAGTCAATGAGCTATAAATATTAAGATAATAATAAATAATAAGATCAGTAACTGGAGCAGCGGAATCTTCGTCGGTTCGAGTCACATCTGAAGTGGAAGATTTGATTGAAAAAGTGAAAATTTTGTTGTGAAATGTTAAAACCGAGAGCTTTAATGTTTGGTTAAGCGCAAACTTCACCTTATTTAAAATTAGACCCAAAACATACGACGCAGTGCGGCGGCGGTGCGACGTCGAAGCGGTGTGGCTGCGTCATCTTTCATGGAAATATCTGTGGCGGGGACATGAGCCATGCGGTGCCGCGCTTGACTTACTTAAGTTCCTATGTCCCCTAGATGGGGCAGAGGGCGTCCACAACAGTCCTCCATCGCGTTCGGTCTTGAGCTTCGCGTTTGATGTCGCGCCAGGTCTTGCCGATTGCGTTTTCCTTGGGGGTTTCAATCCAAAGCCTGCTTGGGGATGTGATCGGGATCCCTTCAGAGAGTGTGGCCAATCCAGTTTCACGCCGGGTCGCGCGATATGGCGAAATATTCGCGGTGCGCCACAACGAATCGTGTGCTTTGGCTCTTAAAGACTCACATACAAAACTTGGTAGATTCGAACACGTAAACTCGGATCGAGTTGCCAAGATACCGAACATTCACGTCGAACTACACGGTACACGCCAAGTTTACCGTGACAAGATTTTCGAGTTTTCCCTCTACCAGCTCGCGGCTATGACTTTGTACGCGTTCATCGAACATAATCATCACCTCTCTAATCTGACCTTATAAATATCAGTTTCCAAGATTTTATTTTTTCTTTTTAGAAAATTGCTACCTGTGATTAGATTTTCTCGTGCAATTCTACAAACTACGTAAGTTCAAAAATCTATTATTATCCCAACTTCCCAACTAATATTATAAATGCGAAAGTAACTCTGTCTGTCTGTCTGTCTGTCTGTCTGTTACGCTTTCCCGCTTAAACCTCGCAACCGATTTTGATGAAATTTGGCATAGAGATAGTTTGAGTCCCGGGAAAGAACATAGGATAGTTTTTATCCCGGTTTTTGAAACAGGGACGCGCGCGATAAAGTTTTTCTGTGACAGACAAAATTCCACGCGGGCGAAGCCGCGGGCGGAAAGCTAGTACTGATAATAAATCTGTAGAGAGGTCAATTCTGTACATGAAATATATTTTTAAAATAACTATCAGGGGGTGATTAGTGATCGATACTGATGCCAAAAATGCAATCAGTAAAATTTTTGTCTGTGTGTCTGTCTGTCTGCCTGTATGTTCCTTATAGAAAAAAAAACTATTCGACGGATTTTAACGAAATTTGGTACAATTATTCTTTGTACTCCTGGGCAGGTTATAGGATACTTAGGAATTCCCACAGGAACGGGAATTAGCGGGAAAATTATTTTGTATGAAAATAATAAACCGCTTAAGTTAGACGCTTGAAATTTGGCATGCAGGTATCTTAGTAAACGTAAAGCTTAGTTACAACAGGATATTGCAAAATTCCTACGGGAACGGGAGTTAGCGGGAAAAAACATTTGTATGAAAAAATCTAAACCGCTTAAGTTAGACGCTTAAAATTTGGCGTGCAGGTATCTTAGTAAACTTAAAGCTTAGTTACAACAGGATATTGCAAAATTCCCACAGGAACGGGAGTTAGCGGGAAAAAACATTTGTATAAAAAAATCTAAACCGCGTGATAGATGAAGGGGGTAAAACGGGATCCACGCGTACGAAGTCGCGGGCGGCCGCTAGTATAAAATAAAAGAAAATTTAAATTTTCTTTGTCTCGCATCGCAATTACAATTTCAATAAAGCTTAAAAATCTCGAGAACCATAATATTTTTACCTAGTCAAAATTTTGCATTAGAGAAAATTTATCTTATCTTATCTTATCGATAGTTACAAGTGTGTGTGTTGTATCAGTTTGATAGAGGCATTTTCAATGTAAGTAAAGTGGTTTTGAAAACTTTCTATGACTAAAATCAATTCAAAAGCAGATGTCACTTTATATTCAGTATTCGTTTGAATAGATTACGACAGTACAGTCGGCAGCACGCCAGACTATCACATTTTAGTACCTATTACTAACGACATAAAGTCCACAGTCTGTGCTTCCATATTTGAGCATAATCATAGCGGTTGAGCCCAGACATAGCAAATATTGGGACAGGTTATTGACCCCACTATCCTGTGGTACAGTTTGACATGTCGCGCTAAGCTCACAGGGCGTATAATCTTTGTTTAGTGGATAGTTAGAGAGTGAACTACCATTTCAGAGGACATAAATTTGAACATAAGGTTAAAATTCCATTGCGATATTCGAAGATTATACCCATACAATTACTATAAGACCTATACAAATTCTATTTAGGATCCTAATAGTTTAAAATACGCCTCTTAAGATAGTGTTTTTTTATTTAAAAACAGTGCTCCGGCATAAAATAGTAAAATTTTATCGATAAATACTAATAAAATGATTGAAGGTAATTTTTTAAGTACTTGAAACTGGCCAGAGACAAAAAAACTTTTTTGTTCTACATCGAGCCGTTTTACACAAAGAAACAAAAGATGTACCTATTCCTAATTAAAATTGAAGACGAGCAAATGAAATAACAAATGAACGTAAAAACATTATTTCTTGTCAGTGACTCGCCATAAGCTCAACGGTCGTTACATTTCCGCTTTTCCTTTGTAATGAGGCTAGTTTTCATTCTAGACTTTTTCTTGGCCTTTAAGATCCAGACGGGAGAAATATGCAAAGTTTTTATTGTCTACCTCGCGGCGCTACCCTTGAAATGTAAGGACAGCCATCAGAATGTTAAGGAGGATTTTATATCTATGAGCCTTGACAATTCTCCGTTTTGTAACGTAAGTAGGTAGGTAGGTATTAGAGCTTGCATTGGCATTTTCTGTTTAGAAATGCAAAAAATGCATTCTGAGAAGGTCTATTTATCCATCATCTTTATTGCCTTCAAACGTTGATATTAGATGGCTACATAACTAAGGACGTCCGGACGTCCTTCCATAGGGTCCGCTAAAAGCTGCAGTATTCTTATTTATGTTTCACCATAATTTCAGCCACTATAATAATATGTCGCCGTTCACTGAACATAGGCCTCTCCCAATGATTTCCATAGTGACCAGTTGGTAGCGTATCTGGCGCCTTCGTGCTACCTCCTTTATGAGGCCGTATGTTTATGTTTAATAAATAAGTATTTTTTGTGTTTTAAGGAAAAACGATAACAAACAGGTAAACATTGAGAGAATTCTTAGAAGCTAGTAAATTACGAAAAATCAAATTGACTGACAAATGCAAGATCTCAAATTCGTTAGCTAAAAATTTCATGGAAAACGTTTTCATGGAAATCGTTATTTTTTGGTAAACAAATATCCTATGGCACTTTAGGAGCGTGGGGCTTGTTTTCGGTTATTACTCTTCTCCGAATTTGTTAGTCGTTTTTACGTCTGACAAGGAACCCTTATATGTAGTTTCGATATGTCTGTCTGTGTCTGTCCGAGGTTTTGCTTAGAAACTATTGGCACTAGGGAGCTGTAATTTATTTGAAGAAATGTTATAATTGTTATGGATTGCAGAAGTTTTGTTTGTTTTATCGGGTAGCGTTACCGGTCTTTATTGTAAGTTATTGTAAAGCGCAATACACATTGAACCCGCCGGGCCGCCGACATAAGTCGGAAAATATGGTCGGCGGCGTGTCGGCGGCTTGAGATGAGAAATTTATTTGGCAGTCAGCATACATGCACGTCACTACAGGTCGAGCGGCCGGGCAACTGAGCGCAGGCGTACCCAAGCCACCAACATGTCGGCGGGTAACACGCGCGGGCGCATGTTGCCGACTTTTCATACAGGCCGCCGGGTTGTGTCGCCGGACTTTGTCGGCGGCCCGGCGGGCTCAGTGTGTATTGCGCTTAACCCATACAAACGTAATAAGTATGGGACACGCACACGCCTCACGTACTTTTTAAACAAGGGGTACATACACTGAGCTACGTGGCGCAATTGCGCTAACTCAGTTCAGCAGGTGTGACTGACTTCTTCAAAATGAGTTGGCGCACAGTGGTGTTCATAAAGAATGTTGTGAGATATCATTAAATACTTGTGGTATTGCTCTATATTAACATTTTATTAACAATATAATTACGCGCGAGCGATAAGGATGGGTAGCTTGGGGTCATTGGACGAAATTCTACGTGCTCGGAGACCGGGCTTTAGCGGCCGCCCGCGACTTTGCACGCGTGGATCCCGTTTTGGATAACTCCGTAATTTTTTTGTTTTGTTTTCCTTAAAAGTTTTACTTCACTGGACACTTATTTTTGTTGACGGCTGAGCCAACAGTTAAGACTTTTTTAATGAGAAGGAATGGGAAGTGTAATTAGAAGATTTTTAATAAATGAATACAGTTTCATTTTGTTGCGTAACAAAGAAATTTTGAGTTAACTCAATGACATAGTTGCTAAAGTATAATTTTTTTTCCTTTATTCCATCACGCAATCAGTCAGAAGACTATGAACAGATTTGTTCTGTGATTATCGGCGATGAAAGCAGAATCCCCACTGGGACTCCCTCCATGGTCAATTCTGGCTCTCCAAGATGTCCAAAACGTGCCGTCTTTTCAGTCGCCGCATAGCTTCTGGGATTGTGAGCTGCACAGCAAGGTGGTTGGGGTGGTTAGTCAGCCTCTTTTTGTATTTTTGATTTCCTCTTTTTGTTGATTTTTAGATTTTCATGGAGTTTGAAATTTTAAGAAACCATGGTGCGTTGGAAATCTGTTTGAGGATGTAGTTCTGACATCTTTGTATAATGCTGATATTGGAGTCGCATGCTGATCCCCACAATTGGATTCCGTAAGTCTACACTGGAAGACCTTACTTCATAGGATCAAAGTATACATTAGCAAAAAATTCATTCCTTAACTCAGACTCGGGTAGGTACAAGCGTCTACTCATTGAGCTAACTCAAATCTTAAGTATTTTTATGCAAAGCCGAGGGCTTACCTACTAGACTACTAGATAATATGACTAAAACGCGTCATATTTACAGTGCAATCCCGTTTCTTTGCTGGATTCCAGTGAGATTGCGAGATTGTGAGATTGCTCGCGAGTTTCAGCGCTTATGAGTACGGGACATTCTTATTTCGTTTTTTAGGTTCTTCGTGATGAAAATACTTTATTGCACTGACATAACGGAGTAGACTAGGTACTTATTCTGTAGAATATTATTTACAACTAATACTGAAGTTTTCTGGGGTGAAATAATAAAGAGTATTATTTATTACTAATGATGACATCATAAAGGTAGCAGGGAAGCGCTGGACGCAGGCCGCTACCAATCGATCAATATGGAAAGCATTGGGGGAGGCCTATGGTCAGCAGTGGACGTCATATGGCTGAAATGATGATGATGATGATGATTATTTATTACTATAAGTCCTAGAGTCCCTTGGCTAGCCAGAAGCTCGGGTGGCGAGGAAGAGTATGGAAAAAAAATTCGCGATATGGAATGAGGAACACGGGAAAGGAGGAGGAGGATATGTTTTGAATTATATCTACACTACCGATAAATGGACTTGAAACGCCCTACGTATGGTCACTTAAGGTAGCCTTTCGAACTAAGCGTCACAGACGCAGTGTCTTTAGCGGAGTTATTCGTCATCTCGCACCTCTAAAGATGCTAGTTGGCACGAGTTATTCGTCATCTCGCACCTCTAAAGATGCTAGTTGGCACCTTCTGTTTTTTATGTCATCAACTCGCACCTTTTTGAAATGTGACGTGTTTATGTATAGTCATCTACAAAAATGTTTTAATAAAGTACTTAAAGGATTGTGTAAGCCACTTGCAATGAGTTGAGTTTAATAATAAAACAAAATGAACTTTTCAGATAGGTTTATATTCTAAATCAACATGCTAATAAATATAAATCGGGAAGAAACAAATTTTCAACAATATCACAATGTCTTGAGGATACTAAATACCTAGTATGTAAACTGTCTACTATTATTTAAGTAGGTATATTTAAAAACAAAGCTAGATTTCTAGCTATTTAGTAATGGCGAATTATAATAAGCCAAACCTTGTCAACCAAACGCGCAACGCCGCGTCACTAACTCGCTTCGAAAGGCTACCTTTAAGACCAAAGCTAAAGACGCTGCGTCTGTGACGCTTAGTTCGAAAGACTACCATTAGTCAGGTCATATCTGAAAGATTAGGAAAAATACTTAGACTGAAAGAAAGAAAAAAACTTTATTCAGTATCATCGACAATACACGACTGGGTTGCAACATCTTACTTTAACTTTGACAAACTTCAAAAATCTGTCAAACTCCATACAAAAAGTACGGTTATCGTCATAGTTACCGTCAAAGTTAGGTGGTGCAACTCAGCCTTAAATGCAAAACAATTTTGTTACAGTTCTATCAATCGTTTCAGTTTCAGAACTAATTGGTCTGAACAAATAATTTAATCAAGTTTAGTATTATTATCATTCACAATTAATCAATATAATATGCCTTAAATCTGCTTATTTATAAACAATAACAACTCAATATAGCCTACTTTTCATCCCGATAATGTATGACTATAATATTCTGGAAAGAAGGTTATCCTTTCGCCCGCGGCTATAGAAGCGTGAGTTTAGTTTTCACAAAAACAAAAGTACTTTTTCCTTCCAACATAAAAGCCTTCGCCCCAAGGGGAAAGTGGAGTTTGTCCTAATAAGCCAAAGATGGCTTAGAAATAGGATCAATATTCAAAAGATATATTATTATACGTGCTCGTATAAGTGTGTATTGTTAACGGTTTCAAGTAGTATCAGTATTTTTTTGAGAAAATATAAAAAGTTACAATTGAGACTATTCTGAGATCAATATTGATTTCTTCGGAGCACAATTTGACTTTATTTCAACTTTAAGACATAGGTATATTTAATTTTTAGAAGATTTTGTAAAGACTGACAGATTTGGAAATCTTTAGTTGGTGATCGCTCGTTTCTATACCTGCTGCCAAATCATTTTCATCAAGCAAAACACCTTAGCATCTTCAGTGGTTGTAATAAGTACGATTTTACAACAAAATGTTGCAGTCGACTATCTATCTCGCTCCCATGTTCGTTGTCGCTATCAATCCCTTCCGTTCCTTCCTGTACCACTGTACGATCATTCTAGAATGTTCCACAATGGCAGAATATGATTTGTTTCTTCGTTTTCTAAAACCTTCTGGAACTTTCTCGAATATTCGGCAATGTTCCACAGTTTCAATATTTTGTTCGGGAATAGGTACTACATCTGACTCTGAATTCGAAATCGTTTCATTTCTGCGTAAAGCAAGTACGAGTTGTTTTCGCTTATTTGCTTATTCGTAAACAAATATTTACTCATCATTTTGCTAAGAAAAGTAAATATTTTGTTCAGTTCAGTAATGTTATTTATTTATTTACTTTCTCGAAACACAACTACGTTATCGTACAACTTTGTTACGCGTAGAATTAAAATACTCAAATGTTACAGTCGACAGAATGTCTGACTGTATTTTGTTGCGAAATAGCACCTTAGTACAACTGTATAGGGTTCCTTAATGTTTACGTTGATGTGCGTGTCTGTACACAATGAAATAATAACGCAGCGAGGATACGGGGGCGTGGCTGGCGTGACGTTCTCGTACGAGCATTGTCTGGTTCATACACATGACATACCAGATGTTGATGTAGTAGAATCAGTACAAATCAATAAGCAACGGCTGAAGTGGCAATGGGCAGGGCACATAGTACGCAGAACTGACAGCCGATGGGGCAGCAAGGTTCTGGAGTGGAGGCCGCGTACCGGAAAACGCAGCGTGTGACGTCCACCCACAAGGTGGAACGACGACATCGTAAAGGTAGCAAGAAGGCGCTGGACGCTGGCCGCTACCAACCGGGAAACATGGAAAGCATTGGAAGAGTCCTATGTTTAGCAGTGGACGTCCTATGGCTGAGATGATGATGATAATGATGATAAAGCAACGGGATCTTCGGGAGTTGAACCCTAACTTCGAACTTCTCCATTCTTCTGCTTAATTTCGGGTCCAATGACAGTTTAACTTGCCCCCGAGACAAACTTAGCCTTCACTGGTAGGGTTATGATTGGCGGTCAAGCTGTAGATCCTGGCTACACAGGGGTTGCAGCGGTGGGAACGAAAGGCAGGAGTAGTCCCGTAAGCTTTTGCAGTCTGTAACCACGACTGAAGAACGTCATGCTGTGTATAACGTCGCATTTGAGTCCCATTGCATGATGTTTAGTACATCCCCGCATATGTATTAGTAACCGGGCCAGCACGTACAGTCACGGAATGAAAAGGTTCGTCAGTTTTCAAATTGATTCCTTCAACGAATCGCGAGCACATATTACCTTTTGAAACTATGTTACAGAATAATCTCGAGTTAGAGAAAATAATCTTTAACGGTTCGACAGTAAAGTTCAAAATTATTCAGATCAAAGTTGTTTGACGATTTAACTTGTCAAGAAGATTATTATGATTGATAAACTAAAACCTTCTTGTTGGTTCAACCTGCCAATCTATTAAATAAAAAAACTACATTTTGTAACATCGCACTGATGGGATAGAAAAATAAACAAGCAAAACCTTATTCGTTAGCAAAACGTCATATTTATTTAAATGTTAGCAGCACTGTTTCTTTCACGGTTATGTTGGCAGGTTTGACTCTTACAGTACCTAGTGCAAGCGAAAACCGACACTAAGGTGACGAACCTTTTTATTCCGCGACTGTACTAAGTATAATGTCAATTTTAAATCCCGTTGCTTGAATTTTAGTAAGCCTAGGCGCAGACGTGGCGCAGACCACCGACTTTTAGTTGGCTGATAGTTGAGTCGGGCTCTTAATCAGTATGAACATGTATGAAAGTGCGCACATTACACCGATTTGGTATCGGCTGATTCTTGGTACAAATTGAAATCGGGTCCAAATATCGGCCAACTAAAAATCGGTGATCTGCGCCTAGGCTACGTCCACAAGTAAGCATATGCAGCAGTAACCGGGCCATAAAAGTTCCTTTAGGGCTAAATCAAGAAAATTATGCACAAAGAGAAAGCTCCTGTAATAATGGATGAGAGAAAATATGCTAATGGAGGTGCATTTGTAGATTCAAACACAATAAACAAGCTTACTGTTTGTATTTCTATTATAATGTTTACTAAAGCCCACGCATTTGCACCAGTAACCGGGTTGTGAACGCTCCTGCAGTGTAGGTCAATCATCTAGACTACAATGTTTCGTACTAAAATGCGAATAGCAAGAGCATTGTCTGGCATTTATCTATATTATATTTTAGCCATGTAATTCTATGTATGGTGTATGGTTCCAGCTATGTATGGGTGGACCACTCACAAGGTGGACCGATGACATCGTAAAATTAGCAGGTAGGCGCTGGACGGAGGCCGCTACCAACCAAGCATTGGGGGAGACCTATGTTCAGCAGTGGGCGTTCTATGGCTGAGATGATGATTCCATAGAGTAGGATCACCCCCACACTTTTGTGGATGTTATGAACGGCGGCTTAGGAAAAATATTTGAACATCTGGCTTTCTCAACCCGTTTGGCCAGCGTAAGGAATGTAGGCCAAATATCCTCAATTTCATCATCATCTTCTCAGCCACAAGACGCCCACAGCTGAACATAGGCCTAACCCAATGCTTTCCATGTATTAAATATATATTTTGTAAGGATAACAGATCCAACGCTACAGAAGCTTACTCTACTATCTACTATAATGTTTACTAAAACCCACGCATTTCAGCTTTAGGTTATAATGGCGGTAGTAGTATAGGTCAGGTATTATGCAAAAGGAGGTGCATTTCGTACACTTCACGAATCAAACGGTAGCCCACGCGCATTAGTTTGTGTTAGGCACAACGCAAACGATCGCTTATAATATTTTACTCGTATCTCAAGAAACAAACACCAAAAACTAAAAAAGGTCAAACTCCCATGGAGCAATTAAATCATCGTTAATCTCTATCTATCTAAATAACCTTCACGAAGAAGAGAAAATATTTCTTGCAGATCTTTTTGAATAAGTTTTTTAAAACTGAATTCGAAAAAAATGTGACAGAAACTTGCCTAGTCTACAAAAAAGGTGTAACACCATTTTTATTGCAATCGAAGAAAATCTTGTTTGTGGTCAAATCATCCATTTGCGTGTTTCTGCAGGGGTGACTAAAAGACCTGTTAATGATGATGATAGATTTATGTACTTTTGATAAAAACATTAAGGCTTAGTTACACCACCTTATTTTAACCGTGACAATAACAATAACGTGGGACGTCCACCTACAAGGTGGACCGACGACATCGTAAAGGTAGCAGGGAAGCGCTGGACGCAGGCCGCTACCAATTGATCAACATGGAAAGCATTGGGGGAGGCCTATGTTCAGCAGTGGACGTCCTATGGCTGAAATGATGATGATGATGATGAATAACAGTAACCGATGCTCAAAATCAATTCGATCCGTTTGTCAAAGTTTTTAAAGTAAGATGGTGCAACTCAGCCTAAGTATACCTACTTAACATCTATAAAGTCGACCGTCTGCACCAGGCTTACCTTACTCTATTTCTGCTCTACTACAAAGCACCCACGCATGTCCTAGCTGTGCTGGCAGTAGTATTTAGTGCTAGGTCAGTGAAGTACACCCACGCTTTAATTAGGGAGGGTTCCGGGAGTGTACCTTGTGTGTACATTTTGTAGACTAACCTTTGTGTTCTGTACAACGACTATTGCAATATTGAGAGAGCTAATGTGTTTGCTATACGGCATTCCTTACTTTATAAGTCCTTTGAAAGCATCAAAGGACTTATAAAGTACGGAATTCGCTGCTTTGACTATATTTTTGATAGAAAAACTAACTTAATTAATAGAAATTGCAAAAAGTCAAAAGCTGCGATACAAGCGTTAACTTAGTGCAGACACAGTGCAGAGCCCGCTGAAAATGTTTTGTCTGTACTACTTCTTAGAAATAAAGCCATTATTTATTTAAAGCTATAATTTATTTATCGAAAATTACGAGTACTATCGAATTAAGAATTCTTTGCTGGAAGCACTTGGTTTTTTGCATTGAAAATATGTTTCTACAGTGCATTAATATAATGATATACCTATTAATGTGCTAATATTATGTACTAATTCCTGGATGCGGACAGGAAACGCAAGAACGGTCGTTATGGAAATCCTTGGGGAAGGCTTTTGTCCAGCAGTGGACGTTATTTGGCTGAAACGAACAAATTCCACATCACAACTACATATATTGCGATTAATCGTTTTTTATATTTCACTAAATAAGAAGTTAATTTTCTCCGATACTGAGAATATCACTGAAAATACGGTATCGACAAAGTTAACATAATTTTATTATTTCATCGTATACACTGTAACAAAGCGGTTTAGTTAGTTAAGTGTATCCGAGAGCTCGAGAACTCTCAAGTCGAGGGCCACTCGAGAGACTGACTCGAGTTCACGCTTTGGAAATGAGCACTAACATCCACGCTTGATCCAATTACGTTAAAAGCGTAAAAGCGTTTAATACTGGGTGTTAATTTGCGAAAGAATATGGTAAAATCCAGACTTCATCTCAGATTGGTTAGGTCGAAACGCACTAGTTCAGACGTACCTACTATGTAACACTATCTAAATAATAATAAATATCCTTGGGCATTTTTTTTACACTGCGCCGCTAGTCCCAAACTATATAACTTAAAGGTGACTGACTGACATTAGTGATCTATCAACGCACAGCCCAAACAACTGGACGGATCAGGCTGAAAGGCAGCAGGTAGATGTTATGACGTAGGCATCCGCTAAGAAAGGATTTTACGAAACTCCACCCCTAAGGGGGCAAAACGGGATCCACGCGGACGAAGTCGCGGGCGGCCGCTAGTGTCATTATAAGTTTTACCAAGTAAGAACTTGGTTTACACCACCACCTGATGTAAAGTAATGATCAGACAAAAGGTAGAAGAATTTTTTAAGTGAAGCTAAATCTACGAGTATAACTATCGAACGAAACACAACAAAGCTTTTATTAAGAGTCTTAATGTCAACAAAGTTCCTTTAATATACAAACAATTGCTGTCCTCAGACTTTCTACTCTGTAAAAAGTCTGACCTACTTCAATAATGAGTACAAGCCAATGGGCAACTTTCCCCATCCAATGCAGGCACATTAACATCGTTATTAAGAACCAAACAGCATTGGGAAAGTATCTAATCTGCTTCCCAAGGTATCGAGGGATCCCAACCTTGAGCCAGTTCGCAAATGAGCTAAACTTTCGAGGATCTGGCTGATCCCTTACTGTTTTTGTTTACTTTCCTATCAGCCATTATTGTACAATAAAAACAAGACAATCTTAGAGACATTCAACTTTCTAATGCCCGTTTTCGCCATCAATCTCTAATTTTTAAGTGATGGTAACAATAAAAGGAATTTTGTTTTCATTGGGGTCACTTAAAAATTAAGGGTTGATGGTGAAAACGAGCATGCATCTTTTATACTACACTAATATTCCAACGAAGAAAGATTTGATTGTTTGTTTTAATTATGCTGCGAAACTACTAGAAAATTCTTTCACCATTACAGTCCTACATTGAACATAGCCGGTACGAAGTTCGCCGGGTCAGTTAGTGTTAAAATAAGGGACAGAATATCAAGGCAATCGGAAAATTTATTTCATAACTTTCATAATTACATAATTTATTTGTAAGCTTTGAGTAACAACTCAAACATTTCATTAATTAATTTTAATTACTCTGTAATCAGAGTACGGCATACTTTCATCATTTTATTAATCACTGGTCATAAGTGAAAAATGTTTCAAGATGGTTTAAGGATTTTCTTAAAATAAATGTGCATAGTTATTAAAAAATGATTTGCCTAAAATGATTTCTAGTTAAAATTTTAAAGAAAGTTAAAGGCTCTGACAGCCAGTTAATGAACGATCTTTCATTTCGTTATTACAAAGTAAATATTTTTTGAAAATATCAAATATGAAATGAGATTGAATTTACAATAATTTACTGTTTATTTTATAGCCAAGGGTCAACGTTGATTTTATATTGTCACAAAAACGTTTAGTGCATCTCTCGGGAAATATTTTGAGCGAATTTTGCAGATGAAAATGTTTTTAATAATAATCGATTTTGTAATTGCAAATTATTTCTTTAGCTTTCGTTTCAGCCAAATGACATCTACTGCTGAATCAGCTCTTTCTGAATTTTCGGCTCTATCCATTTTTAATACGATACGAAATGAGTGACTGATAGACTTGTAAATAAGAAAACGAATTTTGGACGTTACCTCACTACGAGTATTCCTCGCTCAGATAAAATTTGCATTTAGCGGGGCTATTCCAAACAACGCTTTCCGCGTAGTTTAAAATATCTCCATTCCGTTCACGCAAAGTGAGTTGCTGGCATGAGCGACAGTGAAAGATAGATTCGAAATTACGTACACGGCGTTAGGGAGTAGCCGTAGAGATAAACCATAATTATTAATCAACATTGATGGTATACCTACTCTGCTTAGCAATAATTTATCAATCAACATTGATGACCTACTCCGTTTAGCATTTTCATACACGGAGCGTGTATCCTATCCATTACAAGTCGACTTTGTTTTATGCAGCTTAGTTAGCAAGCAAATTGGTGACTGAGTTTGTTGCGGCGGTTCTTCTCAGCATTTGCCAAATGTTGGTCTCGAAGCGCTGGTAGGGTAAAAAGATAAAAGACATGTAGAGGCTCTTTAATCCTTCAAGCTCCGCGAATCTAGACACAATAGATAATTTTAATAGATAATCAATTGTTATGACATTAATTAATGCCGTCTGGGACTCAATCGGTTAAGAGCAAAATATTTGAAGACATGTAAGTCATTAAAATAGTAAGACACGGGTCTTCACGGCTTGACGTTTAACGTTGACTTGATTTGTAAGTACTATTTAAATAAATAAATTTTAACTTTGACTTTGAACTGAGCGCTTAGCAATAGATTAATTTCCAAGCCCAATCAATATACGCGTAGTGCATTTTTAAATAGATCATGCATTCCACATGCAATAAAATTAATCATTATTTGACGGCCTTATATCCCAAGTAATAAAAACTACATTGCTGCAACTTGTCCTTGCACCTGAATCAATGGAAGCTCGATAACTGTCCGGGTCCATTCAGGCGCAGGAACGCATGCGCCCGCGGCTCCCGTGTGATCTTGAACCGAAAGTAGGTCGCAACCTTGGCCCAGCCTGCGACCTTGTTCTCTCCCAACTGAATATTTAAGGTCCGATTTCCACCAAGGCGGAGCGGTGCGGAGACGAGAGATGTGCGGCGAAGCTGGCAGGCTATTTCCATCAAAGCGGAGCGGAGCGGTTCGGAGACGAGAGATGTGTGAGCTGTGCGTAGTTGTCAGCTGTTAGTTTATTGTTGTCTATGAAACACTAGCGGTGCGGCGTTCTTCTCTGCTCCGCTTTGGTGGAAATAGGCTGCCAGCCTTGCCGCACATTTCCGCACTGCTCCGCTCTTCTCCGCACCGCACCGCCACCGCTGTCAAATTCTATAGAATACCAGGTGCTCCTGACACCTCTCCGCTTGATCCATTTCCACCGCAGCGGAGCGGAGTGGAGATGTGCATATAATGGAATCTGATTGGTAATTCAAAAATCTTCTCCGCTCTCCACTGCTCCGCTTTGGTGGAAACCGGGTCTAATAGACAAACGATTGCAGCAAATTCGTGTGACGGAAACATTTTTTTTCATTATCATGTTGATTTGTAGGGGCTTTGTATAGAGCTTCTAAGAAATGCTCTTTGAAATGAATTGCTTTTTCTTTAAGGACACAAATCATTTGAGGGTTTGAGAAGGTATTGTTTGGGATGCTTTTTAAATTTTGGATGTCTGAGAATTGGAATTGGAAATGGGAATATCAGTTCATTGTCAAGTCGGAAAATCGAAGCCTACCCCGAGAATAAAGTAAGGCGAAGTCAGGGAGAAACTCGCGCTTAGAGAAACCATAGTAGAGTAACAGCGTATTTTGATTCTTTATAAAAAAATAATTATGAACTTTATTTACAATTTACAAAATAAAAAAAACGTTTATTTGGCACAACACAATACAAATTACAAATTAAAATTAAAAATAAAATTGTACCAAACAGGTCCTCGCTCAGCATAATGATCACCAAATCTTGACCGTAACGATAACCGGTGGTGTTTGTATAGAGTTTGACAGATTTTTGACGTTTGTTACAGTCAAAGTAAGATGGTGCAACTCAGCCTTAGTAATTCTTGGTTGTAGTTTAATTCAACTGACGAGTTTTATGATGGAGCAGGCTGCAGGATACATATTTGGAAAAGCTTGTAATAAGAAAATTGAGTCAATCGTTTTCATATTTTAACAGTCAGTTTTTATAGAGTGATAAAAATTTTACATAAGACAATAGTTTATGTTTATGCTTAAAGCCCTTAAAGCTTTCGAAATAAACACGAAGTATATTGTCGTTTAAGGCAAAAATTATACCAAAATGATTGACATCACATAATGTACCTTTCACATTTTCAAATTGAAATCGTGTATTACGCAATAACTAATTAATTATTTTACTGATCAGCAGCAAATTAACGTGAATTGATAATAGGCTAGTTGCCTAAAAAAATTTTTTTAGTCCGTAATGTTTAATATCAAAAAATATTGGACACATATATTTTTATTTGTCAATCTAACAAATAATTACATAGTTATGGTGCGTTGAAGTTGCGCACGACGTCACAACGTGCGGCATTTTTAAGCGTTGACGTCACGGGCCTCTTCTTATGAACTTTGGGGCGCTTTATCTCTTTAAATTTTCATTAGTTTGAAAAAGTGAAAAATACGTGTAGAGTATTTTTTGATAAGTTAAATGACGGACTAATTAAAACTCTTGCTTTTTGACCCAGGCAACATCCCCATTTAATGATGTGAGCTAATTAGTGTGTCAGTAAAGCTTCAGCCAAACCCTCATAAAGCTTATTACAATAACAATATCTATCTATAGGGGCATTTCACGCGAAGCGGACAGCGAAAATCAAGTCAGGTTTTGGATTTTGTTCATATTTGGATTAAATGTACTGCTATATGACCTGAATGGATGTGCATCATTATAATTTTTTTATGAAGCTTAGTTTATTTTTTATGAGCGTTCAAAAAATTGCTAAAATTTTAGGAACAGATTTTTCAGAGGCTATTACTGCTATTATTACATTTGATTAAAAATAAACTAACTATTGGACTTTTGAGAATAAATAACTGTGTTTCTTACTGTTTACTACAAATTTGAAATTTCTTATTTGTTCACATAGAAAACCGGAAGTAAAGTTTTAAAATCAAATTTTACAAAACTTCGGTATTTTTTAAATTTTTTATTTTTATTTTAAAATATACCTAGTAGTCTATAAATAACATGTGTAAAGTTGTAGAATGGAGTCTNCCCCTATACTTAAAATAAATCTGTAGAGAGGTCAATTCTGTACATGAAATATATTTTCAAAATAACTATCAGGGGGTGATAAGTGATCGATACTGATGCCAAAAATGCAATCAGTAAAATTTTTGTCTGTCTGTCTGTCTGTATGTTCCTTATAGAAACAAAAACTACTGGACGGATTTTAACGAAACTTGGTACAATTATTCTTCATACTCCTGGGCAGGTTATAGTATATTTGGGAATTCCCACGGGAACGGGAATTAGCGGGAAAATCCTTTTGTATGAAAAATCTAAACCGCGTAAGATAGATGAAGGGGGTAAAACGGGATCCACGCGTACGTAGTCGCGGGCGGCCGCTAGTAATGGAATAAATGTATAAGTGCCGATTGGCTTCAAATACTGCTAGAGGCATATTTTAGTGTGATGAGCACAAACATTTCTACCTGGGATCTTTGTAGAACATTATTCATTATCTACATGTAGGTTTCATAAAGTATTTCTTTGGTCACTGTAGAATAAATTATTGCGTCCTATACTTCTGCAAATTGCAACACCTCCTCCTTTTCGAAGTCCGTTAAAAATAATGAAATTCATTTATATTTTGTAAGCAGGCTTTGAAAAAGCTCTTTTACGTGGTTTTTACAAAAGAAATATGAATAGATTGGAGTATCTATTGTTATTTTTTACCAGTTCTTAGAGCAGTTATTGATTTTAAAGGGCTATTGTTATCTTTGGACAACAACATTTATTAAATTATATCATTGGATATCAAAATTCTTAGTATTCGTAGGTCAATATATTCCCAATATTTGAACCTTGTTGTCAGCTTCCATTACTTTGCTTAGGGATCTTATTGACAGCTGATTTAATAGGATTGTCTTCTTCTGAAAGATGTGCTAGCTGGATGCTATATTTATTTAACAGTAAATTTAAACTGGAACAGACAAGCATATCTTCATATGTAAATATTGTCAGTAGTGGCAGTGGCAATAACAAAAAAATCATACTGTAATTTTGTGCAAACCGACCACCTTTTCTAAAACTACGTGCTTACATGCTGAAATATTTAAAAAGTTGAAAATCACTTTGGCCCAGAACAGACGGTGAAACGCAACTGCAACGAAAGTGCAACTTTGTGATGATTCTGATGAATGAAACTGAAACTGAAAGTTTCAAACTGGTTGCGTCATGTGTGGTCTCTCAACGGACGCTATGGCAGAAACTTAGATGCAACTCAAAAGTAACTAGCAGTTGCAGTTTCGTTGCAGTTGCGTTTCACCGTCTGTTCTGGGCCTTAGACTTACATTTTAATTGATATGTGTTTTTTATCTCTGAATCGGAAAAGTAAACTTTTATGGTCCTTAGACAGACGGCTACTTGTTGTAATTAACTATTTTTCAACTTTCGCGTTGCGTAATTTAATTGATTGTAAGAGGTATTAACCTGATACTTGTAATTTAACCGTAATAATGTAATGGCATTTTTTTTAAATTATATCATGTAAAAATTAAGGCATATTTAGCTTTAACTATACACTCTGCTTAAGTTGAAAGCCCTCAACAGGGTATCGACTTGGGATTTAGGGATTACATACTTAACGCCGGGAGATCGAAGAGACTTCAATGGCTCTACCTATTCAAATATTGACGCTGGTTGATTGTAATACATACGCGTGGAAGTGTTAAGCTTTGTGGACGGATTTCAAAGGGTTAACGGACGAATGATGGCACACGAGTTAGTGGGATCTTAAGCAGTAGGAATAGGAGAGATTTTGTAACAAGGATGTAATTAGTATGATATGATTGATTTATTTGTAAGACGACTTTACACAGGCTTGTCAAACTCCATACAAAGAGCACCGGTTATTGTTAGAGTTACGGTGAAAGTATGTTGGTGCAACTCAGCCTTACATGACGATGTCGCGAGACGCCAGTCTGCTTGTGACCACGGCTGCAGCATAGCAGCTGAAACATCAAGCCGTGAGTACATAATGTAACTCATTAATAAACGTTATGACCCGTGTCTTTCTATTTAAGTCAAAATGGAACGCGAAAGTTTAAAATCTTATATTAATTACTTTTATAATCCTCGCTTAGGTAAGTACTTTAAAAAATATACTTTTTACATGACATTCTTTATCGAATAGAAGTATTTACTGACCAATGTTCACCACTTAATCTCCAACACCATCAATCATTTCTTATTGCTAATTGCTTCACTTTTAAAGTGTCGAACGCTGGCTGCATCCTAATTACATTGCTCACGACCTCTGTAATTAACTCCGAGGGTATTTATCACAATCTTTCCGTCGTTTTATTAGAGGCAAGAGGGCGCAGAAGTTTTCTTGGAGTGATTAATGGGCTGTATACCTGGGCGGAGGCTTGGACTGTTTCCATTGTCAGTCCGGCTTTAAAATCGGATGACGAATGATTACTCGTTAGGGTTAGTGTTTCAATCACGTTAGGTTACCAACCTTAATTTCGAACTCCTCCTATGTTCTTCTGATTAATTTCCGCAATCCAATGACAGTTTATCTTTCCCCTGGGACAAACTTGACTTTCATTGGTTGGGTTTTTACTGGCGGTCAAGCTGTAGATCCTGGCTAGGAGGTGCTAAGTTGGGAATAGAAGTGGGAATAGTCCCGTTAGGTTACCATGTAGAAAAACATAATGTTTTAAAGCTGAAGCAAAATTATGCAAAAGTAAATAGTTAACATTAAGCTCATTAAAATATGTAATCTGCAGATATGACGTGACGTATGTATGACGTTTGGATGTAAGAAAAATTCCAACCTGCATATCTCTACAACTGCAGGAACCAAATCAGTTATATTCTACTCGTTATCTTTTAGACGAAATCTAAAGTTTAAGCAATGTGCCAAGATTGTACAAGTTACTTGTTTTCTACAAATAGGCTTCTAAAAAATAAACCGTCGACCGTCAATGGAAACGAGCCCTAGTGACGAGGAACGGAGAAAAAGTAAAAAATGTATTTTATTGTTGCTCTTTGTAATACTACTAATGACATTGCTTTACTTTGCAATGAAGTACAGTTAATTTGACTCTGTAAAAGCGCATGATCATGATAACACTTCTAATATACTATACATATAAAATGCTATTACAATATGACTGTTTATTATGCAAACCCATATGCTTATTTTATGAACAATATCAAGATTATTTGCGACACAAGGATCGCTATGAATCTGAACGATATTTTTTATTGCAAACCAAATATTTGTAGGCTAACCAAATGATTTTGATGCTGTTTTTAGTGGCTAACCAAAATAAATGTTATTACAGCTGATCATTTAATTACTTCTCTTACAATATTATTTATATTGACGGATCATAAATTGATTCCAAAAGTAACAAAAATTAAACAATCTTTATCTTTACCTTCTACATTCAAAACCAAGCCTCGCTTTGTGAAATAAGTAGATAAATTAAACAACTAATTTACCTCAGACAAAACCATTCGCTACTTTAATTTCAAAGACAAACAAACTCTTCCCTTTGTTCTCTAAACACACACTTTGCCCTTAGGGAGGTAACCTACTGGCTACCTCCCTGTAGAATATTAAAAAATGCACTAAAATTATTTGCGTAAGCAATTTTTATGGGTGAGGAAGCTATTTAACTTGGAACTGACGCACGCGAGGTCCTTTCAACGACTTTCTTTTTGGCTAAAAATACAGGGTGTTGGTTTCAATCAATGTTTAGGTCTAGCACTTAACGCTGAAGTTTGACGTGTCTAAAACCTCCCGTGCCACTCATTAAAGGTAGTGTTTATTAAAACCTAAAATCTTATGAACATATTGTTGCTATGAATGATTTTTTGTAAGTAGGTAGTGGTTAAGTTTTGTAAGCATTTGGTTGCAGGCAGCGAAAGCCTAGTCTTTAAGTTTGAGGACATCCTAGGGTTGTGTCCAGAAGTGGACGTCTTGAAAAGAAGGCCCAAGTACAAAAGTTACCTATTTGTATTTTGTGGCACAAAATATGAGTATACTAGCTTTTGCCCGTGGCTTCACCCGCGTGAAATTTAGTGTCACAGATCGGAATAAATTATAACCTATATGTTAATCTGGGTTACAAACAATAATACTGTAAAGTTTCAACAAAATCCGTTCAGTAGTTTTTGCGTGAAAGAGTAACAATATCCAGACATCCAAACTTTTGCATTTATTATATTAGTAGGATTTAAACGTGAAAAGCCACAGGCAAAACCAGTTTGCGAATAAATTCAAATTAACTAACTGTGTCAGTTAACTGATGTGTATCAGCCTTGTGTTATTTTTAGATTGAAAATTAAAAGCGTGGGTGTGTTTTGCGTATGATAATTACTTTGCGTAAATATTCGTGTTCTTGGAATATAGTATTTGGGGCAAGTCACTGAAGTGTGTATTGAAGTGCTTGGGTTTTTCGCGTCGTAACACTTTATGTGGCAAGATAATTTGTAAAATGTAAGACAGTCTGTTTTTTGACTTTTTTGACTTAGGTCGTGCTTGAATATGACCTTGATCGTAATATTACTAGATGTGCCCGCGTCTTCATACGCGTGAAAATAGTTTGAATATTTCCCGTTTTTGCAACATATTTCTTTGCTGCTCCGCTCTTATTAGCTCTAGGGTGAAGTTAAGAGACTAAAGACTTCCTAATAAAAAAATAATTTTGAAATCAGACCAGTAGTTCCTGAGATTAGCGCGTTCATAAAACAAATAAACTCTTCAGCTTTATAATATTAACTAGCTTTCCGCCCGTGGCTACACGCGCGTGGACCCCTGAACCCTATTTTTTTCCAAAATAAAATTTAGTCTATGTTACTCGTGGATAATGTAACTTTCGAATGGTGGAAGAATTTTAAAAAACGGTCCAGTAGTTTTTGAGCCTATTCATTACAACCAAACAAACAAACAAAGTTTTCCTCTTTATAATATTAGTGTAGATTAAGTAAGTATCTATAGATTAGTTTGTGTACATACATCAATGAAATAAATAAGTTTGTTAGCGTTTAGAATATGACTGAATATTTAACATATTTAAGTCTTTTAATCCCACATTATAACAAAAACATCAGAAGAAGCTGTAAATCAATCAACTTGAAAGCGCTACAAGTTCTTTGAGAATAATACTCAAACTACCGAAAGTATTTTCGTATAAAGTAATTTTCTACCTTTATTTTCCGAATGCTCGTTGACATGCTCATGACGTGTGAACATTCGTGTTCGTGACGTGCATGTTATGTATTCACGCCTCGTCACTTGTCACGAATATTATGGCACCTTGCTGTTGTCTTTTTGTGTTATAAATATATATATAATAGGTACAATTTTTAAAGCTGTTCTACATAAGATAAAGAAATTAATTTTTTTTTCGTTGCCTCTACTGAAAGTTTGGACAAATTCGTTCCCAGTGTTTTGAAGTAGGTAATCTATAAATCCATGATTTCATGGATTTTTTCACGAAAATTTAAGGTATTTTTAGGGTTCCGTAGCCAAAATGGCAAAAACGGAACCCTTATAGTTTCGTCATGTCCGTCTGTCCGTCTGTCCGTCTGTCCGTCTGTCACAGCCGATTTACTCGGAAACTATAAGTACTACAGTGATGAAATTTGATGGGAATATGTGTTGTATGAACCGCTACAAAATTATGACACTAAATAGTAAAAAAAAGAATTGGGGGTGGGGCCCCCCATACATGTAACTGAGGGNTGTCAGTACGCGCGACCTGTCTTTGGCATATGATCGCGCCGGCGATGGCGATGTTAGTGCAATTGAAGCATAAGTTGCTTTTTTCTTCATCCATAAGAAAAGTAGTAGATATTGTATGTAGCATATAGATAAGACATGTTGTGAGAAAATTAATTATGAATGTCATTATCAGTCAACATCCCGCCTGCATACCTGCCTGATGGAGAGGCATACCAACGTTCATTAAGCTAATCCAATTAGTGTTAATTGGGATTAGGACGATTCGCCATATTATTAATACCATTACGTATGAATTCGACCAAACAAGAGTAAATATTAATCTCAGAATAAATCGTCAGTTTTCACATATTTCCCATACTGAAACTGTCAATGTGCCAGTTATACCAGGAGTTACTCTCGGATAAAAGTTTGGTTGAATCGGGCCTAAGTAGGGCTATAAGTAAACTAGTCGAGTAGAGAATTGTTGGTTGTTAGGGTAGTTTTAAAATAGTTTTAAATCAGATTAAACAATTTATTAAATCAACATAGCCACAAGTAACAAGAAATATACCATCACTATCACTACTAAACTTACTTTTCAATTTTATACATCCTCTCTAAATGGCCAAATAAATTATGAAAAGATTCGAGGAAATCTGTAACAAATTTGCTCGTTTAATTTAAATCGTTAACGCTATAACAAGACTATTCAATACAAACTTTTCACAACATCAAAAAATCTCACTTTTACTTACCGTTCATTTGTATATTAAGGCACTAATGGCCGCAATACAAATATTATCTTTATTACGTCCCAAAATAGCAGCTTTTCGAACGTAGGCGTCGAGCATTTTAAAAATTCCTTACAGATACCAGCTTTTATACGTCTTACACTCGACTGAGCCATCTCCTTTCTCATGCTAATTTCAAGCGTTCAAAAGAGATAAAGATATTATTTTTTTGCCCTGAAATGACGGCGCACGTTTTATTGGAAATGAAATGATATTCGGATTTGCGCGGATTTTTCTCTGGGATGCCAAAGGTTAAAAAATCTTGGAAAGATGGTACAGAGAGAGCTATAGTAGGTAACTTTACAATATTTTTTATGTTAAGCTGGAGACTTTATTCTTGTTCTGTAGCTTGAGTGTCTTAATTACTTTTAACATCAAGTTTTACTAATCTCCATAAATTACGTGAGACAATTTTGGCCATTTTTCAACCCCCCCGCCCCCCTTGGTGAGATTTGGTGAGATTTTGCCTGACCCCCTCCCCCACCCCCCTAATCTCACGTGATATTTAATGAAATGCCTATTTTGCAATGTCTATGCTTCGAGTATATTAGATTTAAGTATATGAAAAAATCAGTAACCCAGTGAACCCAGTGTCGTGCCACGCGCAGTGCAGGGTTCCGTAGCTTCCCGTCGTTTAGTAAGACAAGCAATAGCTTTAACCTAGGACCAGTTTTTTGATTCATAGTTAAAATAAGTAATTGTTAAATTTTGCTACTAATGGTTAAATATTAATGAAAAATGTAAACTAATAGTTAAAAAATGTACTAAAAGTCAAGTTAAACATTGTTAAAAAAAACATTTTTTTCTGTTATTTAATCACTTATCATTTGACATCTGTCAAATTTGACTATTGGTTACTTTAACTACGAATACATAATATTTTCATACTTATGTAATGTCATTCTTTAGGGTTCCGTAGTCCTGACAAGGAACCCTTATAGTTTCGATATGTCTGTCTGTCTGTCCGAGGTTTCGCTTGGAAACTATTGGCACTGGGGAGCTGTAATTTTGTGAAGGTATGTGTATTAATTACGCCGACAAAACGGTAAAATAAATTTTCTAGGGTAGCTCCCCTGCATGTAAAGTGGGGATGAATTTTTTCAAGGAAAACTATAACGGTTAAGATACATTACTTAGTTTAAGAGTAATAGTCATTTGACTCATGTATTAGGTATACAATTTCTTAACCAGTAAAAAATCCTTAAAAGAAAATATGAAAAGTGACTTTAGATGAAGTAATTGCTTGCTTCTGAAATATATTGTGGTAACGACAGACAACTACGGAACCCTACACTGCGCGTGGGACGACACGCACTTGGCCAATTTATTACGCAATAGCGATGCCGATGACGTTTTTTTTTTAATTTCGAATTTTCTTAATTTCGACATTTATTCTGCATCTTTAGTGTTCACAAATGCAGATGGAGGCATTTTTAGTTTAATTTGATTAGACGGTTTGGAATAAATTGTCATTATCATCATAAAAAAAATCATTTTTTTTTACTTCAATAACCCAGTTTTCTGGCAATTTTACTCTATTTCTTGCGGGAAAAATTACGTGATATTTTCCGAGACCCCCCCTCTCCCCCACGTGAGATTTAGTGAGGTTTTCGTTGACCCCCTCCCCCCCCTAAAAGCCTCACGTAATTTATGGACGCCCCCTTTAAGCAAAACGGTATCCACGTGTCTTTAATTTAGGCGAAAGGAATGTAGCTCTGAATGTTATTTCAATTGCGAAAGTAAGTGTGCTTTAAGGTAATAATGATAGGGTCCAATTTAACCTGTATTTGATAATTTGTTAATAAAATAGCAGAACACTGAAATTAATCTTTTCTTTCACATGTCGAGCATTGAGTGTATAAAAAAGTGTTTAGAAAGAACTTATTTGTAACCTGACGGTGAGACTGACATTTTATTTTGATCATATTTTAGTACAAGAATTTACAGAATATAATATTGTGTTCTACTCGTAAAATGAAACTGAAAACAGGAGATTTTTAATATCCGCACAAAACCGTTGTTTCACATTCACATTCGCACTGCAATAAAGTCTCTTTGATCCGCTCCGTAATAAAGGTGCCGTTATACAGCAAATAGTCACAAAATAGTGCCAGAATGCTCTGTTAGTCACAGAATAGTGCTAGAATGGTCTCTGCGTGTGTTTACAAGGCGACTACACCAGTTCTTGCTGCCATCTTGGTTTCATTGACCTAGATCTAGCCATACACAGGATATCAGGAATGCTAAAGAGCATTGTTTAGCATTGTAATAGCTTTAATAGGCACACTTGTTACTTTTTATTATACAGGCAGTGGAGGCAGATCAATATAGTCTTGAAGAAGAGATCCTTAGATTTTTTCGTGGATATAAACGACGATCGTTTTCTTTTCATATTTTTTCGAATTCAGTTCATTTTCAGAAAAAAATACTTAACTGTTTTTCAGTTTAAACGCTTGACTAGTCAGAGCTGATTAGTTTTGTCAATCTAATCCTTTGGAGAATTAATTACAAATAAGTAGGAAGCGTTGCAGGCTGATATCTGCCAGCAATACTTTATTTTTGTTTTATCTTTACCATTTTTTAAAAAGTCTCGTTAACCCATCGTGGTAAGGTATAAATGTGCGTTATGCGTGGGATCACCACAACAGTCAAGCAGAGACGGGGTTAGAACTCCGAGTTCCTCAAATCTCAATTCGGCCAGTCCGACACCGACACCATTTCGCGAATCCTCTAAAGACAACTAAATTGATTAATAACAAAAATGAATAAAGAGAAAATGATAATGTGCACCACTTTCACTTTCGATTATTTTGCGCTTAAAACGGCCTCTACGTGTTGGATCTGTATCCCCACGCAAGCTTTAAAGGACCGGGCCACTTTTGACCCGTGAGCTCCAAAGCGTACAAATAATAATAATATTTTTTATTTATAAGTTCATCTTTGGTCTTTCTCATCCTAAGTTTTATCCTTAAAAAATCTCGAAAGGTAAAAAACGGTCCTCGAAGCAGGATTTACAACAATCCTAAGAAAGGTTGTATTCAAAGGGTCTAAACCGGACAAGCGCTTATCCTGCCATTTGGGTCAAGAACGGCACACCGGAAGTCGATGACAACATTTTGCGTGTATCCTCGATGGGGTGCTCACTCGTGTGTAACGTTAAAGGATAAATAAGGATGTGTTTGAGGCTTATGTTAGATTAAATATACCATTTAGGATGGACCTGGTTGTTCGCGTAGGGGAGACCGAGGAGAGTTGTAACATATTAATTTGATATTTGCATGCCCGAAATGACAAATAGTGAGACCTATCCATAAATCTGTACCACATTTAAATAAATTTTGGTTCTGATTCAAAGGTGAATCATTACAACGCCGATTTCTCTGCACCTGTGACAGTTTATCGAGCTGGCAATTTCGTAAATTCGTTACTCTTTCGACTCCCCACAATGTTCGTGAAATTGTCAGCTCGCTGTTATAGGTACAGAGAAATCGGCGTTGTAACAACTCACTTCTGTTACAACTTCCACAGATCGCGGGTTATGTAGGTATATGTATGTATTTATGTTTCATAAATCTGTTTTTATATCCTTTACTTGTTTGGCACGCGTTTAAATAGCTATGTTAAATGTTTTTTTTATTTATGGTTTGTTGAGTTATCCCGAAAGGTAGGGCAAGCTATATTGGAACGACAATAAGTGCCTGAAAAGGGCCTACATACAAATAAAGATCCGAGATAAATTCATTTCAGACTTGAAAGAATCTCCATCAAAATCACGGTTCAATTCTTAACCGGTCAAGATCAGCCGGGTCCCTGCGACCCGGTTGCGGGTCACGATCACCCGGGTCCCGGTGACCCAGATATGGGTCACGACCACGGTGCAGGATGGCCGCGCATGCGCTCGTCTATTTTTAACTGACATTGAACACTTGACATTGGACTTCGTATGGGATGTTACTTCCATCGATTTCTTGATATGAGAGCAAAGGTGCGTTTTTCGTAAAACCGTATGATGCTGGTTTGTAATAAATAGGAGTGAGTGATAGAAGATGACCTAAATATTTTGAAAGCAGCTAATTGCTAGTAAGTTACTCGAGAGATACACGTGACCCTATGGTGTCACGACGAAGGACTTATTTATTCGAGGACCATAGAGTATTAAGTAGGACTTCTTGGCGGGAATCTGAAGCGTCATGTTAGCGGTTTTGTTTTATTTCCTGAAATTCGTGTGTGGGCGACTATTAATGTGTAATAATGGTGGATTATTAACCATTGAGTGTTCGTGAACGTGCATGGGTGTGGGCAAGTGAAGCAAAACAGTGCATCGTGATTTTTCTGGTTCTCTCAAGTTGTCCATAGGAGGTCTCAGTAAAGCACCACAACTTTACTGAGACTCAAAGGGTGGGAAGGGGTATCATCTATCATCCTTCATTATAACATTACTTGATCTCATTTTGTAACTCGTATCACTTATATACTTGAAAATGGCACTAATCAAGTCGACCTCGACGTGTATTGCCAACATCATCAAAAAAGAAGAAGAGTATTAAGTATGCCATTTATATTTAGCAGCATTAATAAAGCAGAAAAGTTCTCGAGTGGCGACCATGGACCGGAAGACGTAGCGCGGGCAGCCCCCCCACTAGGTGGACCGACGATTTGCTGAAGGTCGCTGGAAGAAATTGGATGCAGGCAGCACAGGACCGATCGTTATGGAAATACTTGGGGAGGCATTTGTCCAGCAGTGGACGTTATTTGGCTGAAACGAACGAACGATCTGAATTCGTTCGTTTCGAACGATATAAATTCGGGAAATAATTAGTACCTACCCATTTACCATTTGAGATTTGAGTATCATTTTGTCTTAGAGGTAATAAATATTAAGTTATTTAATAATCGAGTTCCGGGAATCCCCGGCTCCCGAGAGATGTTTGACAGGCCGCGGAAATCCAGAAACTCCTGAAACTGAGACATTAAACTAACTTTATTCAATACAAAAGCAGCAAAGGGATTATACAACATACGCTGAGGTTCTTCAACAATTTCCTTTATAAAACTTTTATTCGCGCAAGGACGTAACACATTTATCAACCCGGAAAGGTATTGTAACAATAGGTAGGTCAGGAGGATTTGATGAGTGCTACTGACAACGCCACTCTTGTGGCGGAGTTTTGGGCTGACACTGTGTAGGTTTGTTGTCGACACGAAAAGAAGAAGAATAGGTACCAACTCGAGGCGGTCAGTATTCTTTGTATGAAACTCCATAGTGCAACGTACACTTATCCGCACCATAACGTAACGCCTCGTCTCACGGTTGACAGCGCGCGAAAGGCGATGACAGCTCGCAAAATGCGATACGGTTGATTCCTTTCCGAGTTCATAAGTCTGCTATGATCTTAAATCTGAAAGCTTGTTGAAAAGTAATCCATACCGCATATTTTATTCCATGGATCTTAACTGGATCGTACACTCTACAGATTCAACTAACCAATTCTCAACCTTATAACGGGTATAAGGATAAATACAGTTTATTCGATCGATGCCTTTCGTAAGGTTCTCACGCGCTACGTGACTGATTTTCGAGGAGGTTGTTAAAATTTACGCGACCCCCCATAAAGATGCGTAAATAAGTTATGTACTTGAAACGAGAGAAGCGCTGAGAGAAAAGCTTCTGAACGTGTAAGAATAACAGAAAAAAATGACTTAAGGTGCAAGTTCGTAGCTATTTCATAGAAATAGTACATAGAAATCAAGTGACAGTGGGCGTGGCACATAGCTTGCAGAGCTGATGGCCGCTGGGGCAGAAAAGTTTGCGAGTACCGATCACGGGCCGGAAGACGTAGTGTGGGCAAGCCCCCACTAGGTGAACCGATGGTTTGGTGAAGGTCGCGGGAGGTGCCTAGATGCGGGCAAATCGTTGTCCAGCAGTGGACGTCATTTGGCTGAAACAAACGAAGTGTCCCAATGACACGTCGTCTGCTGTGTGAAGTCCGCTATGAACTTGCATTTGCACAGTCGATGCTGCCAAAAATTGGAAGCTAATACATTTCTCGAAATACAAGAAAAGTATAGGTAACGCTACAGATTAAAGTGTTTTCTTTTCTTTTATGACTCTTCTTTATGGGTTTGTAGCGAAATGTCATAGGTGTTGCATTTTTCAGGGCACGTCACAAGCCGGCTCTACACAAAATAATAATATGTCTCCTTAATCCGTCTCTTTTTCTCATACTAAAGACTTTTTATGGGTGAAAGCGACAGCTATAGCTGCAAAAACTGATTTATGTAGCTGTGAATCTCCAGGTGGGTGTGAGGACGCGTTTGAAATACATTTAATGGAATCATCCATGCCCATTTCTTTGTTGACAAGTTGACAAAGAGGAATGTTAGTACAGACGACGGCATGTCAATTCAAACACTGTGGTACCTTATCCTGTTGTAGTAGATGCGGTTTTGCAACAAAAATGTGCTGTTGACTGTACAAAAGGGTTTGCCAAGGTTCAACACTTAAGAAACAAATGAGGATGTAGATCAGCTGATGATAACCAACATCCATTGATATAAACCTCGACCAAAAAAAACAATTTTTGGTCGAGGGTAGCGCGAGGTGCGGGGAGTTTGATCCGAGCAATCCGAGCGTCATTGTAGTGTGCGTGTGCACTCATGGATAACTTAGCGTATACCGATAACACTCAAAACATTAGCGGAAGAATGGTGGGGCGCGTCTTCGTGGATGAAACGATCTATAATAACATCTATTGATATTTGCATTAACAGAACAGTTGCCAATGAAGTTGCCTCCTTTTGATTAATAGTTATTTAATCTTGTACTTATTTTTGGCACCTGAAAAGCACTCACTATCTTAGGCAATGGCCTACGAGTACGAGATGTAGTACGAGGGTAATTAAAAGCCTACGTTTGTACCACATTAACATAGAAGAGGATAATTTGAACACTTACGAATACATCAATCATATACAACAGGACCTCAGAGGTAAATTGTGGATTTTGAGTACACTCTTATGCCATGCGAAATAAAGCTACTTTTGCAGTGCAATCAGACAGTTAATTGACCTGTGCTATGTTGTAGATAGAAGGTACAGTCATCGTCAAATAGTTCGTCACACTTATAGTACCCAAAAATTGACAACACAACCTTATTCCAATTGTAACAAAGACGTGTTGCGAACTTTTTGACCACTTTGGGTGTCACGAACTGTTTGCCGCTCACTGTACTTTATCACACTTCGATGGTTTAGGTCATAAATTATGTCGGCTTCAAGGTTTTCGATAATGTGTGATACATGTACGACAAAATATATTGAACTGAATTGTATAAAAATATTGAACTGAAGAAAGGTATTCCAGTTACCTACTTAATTAAGTTGTGTATTTTCGGAAAAGGTTAAAAAAGAGATAATCCATATAAAATAAAGTTTACGTTGATAAATTGTGTAAGTACCTACCTATATGAGGAACTTTATTAAAATCTTGTAATTCTAATAAAAAATGTTACTTACAAGAAATTTAATTCAAAAGACCAAAACAAAGATATGCTTTAATAACCGTAAGCTACTACGAGAATATAATTTTACTTTTTACGAAGCACTTAATAACTACTTTATGTATAAACGGTCCCATTTTCGTGGCAATAAACTTTAACCTCTGTAATATTATAATGTGCCGGTACTACAATTCACCCTTTAATTTCACACTACACTGGCGACATCTCTCACATACTAAATAATATTACGATACACTTGTAACATTTACGACGTAGTGCTGGCCAAGTGTTCGGCCCATGATTCGGTCTCAGTTTCGGCTTGATACCAACAATAAGTACGAAGCTATTCCCGAAGGGATACAATTTGCTTGATCTCCTTAAAAATTATAAGCTTTGTGTCAACTGTGCAACTACGAATACTGAATTCTTTGGTCACGTCTCTAGAAATGAGAACTCAAATTGAGAGACTGGTGGTAAAGGCCAGGTGGAAGGCAAGAGAGCAAGCGGTCGATCGTTAACCCGCTGGATAGATGCCATCACAAAGGCCACTGAGTTCACCATGGTCTAGTGTAGGTACTCGCGACGCCTCTAACCGTCAGAAATGGAAGCACATCGCAAGGAGAGCTACCCTCGGAGATGACATAACCCCACCATGTACCTCGTCAGCGCAACCACGATCACTCTGACAAGAGTGCCCGATTAAGAAGAATTATTCTGATAAACAATAATACTTTAAAGCTTCATCAAAATCCCACCAGTAAGTTTAGTAGGATGGACAATTAACAATTTTATTATTTTCGGTTTCGGCTACAGTCTTGGCTGACTTTAAAAGAGAAGCCGAAAATTCGGTTTCGGCAGAAAATACTACCTTACTAAACACTCTCGAGTTTATTACCAATAATATTTTCCGAGCCAGCGGATATTTTCAATATTTTTGGTTGTTCCATTAGTGTGAGTCAGGGGCCCCATAACGTTAGAGGTCACATTAGGACAAAGGGTACTTATCAATAGCTCTATGAAAATGCTGGAAAAATAATGATTTTAGGTGCATGTAATGTATTGAAATAGTTTGTATGACACCATCATCATCGTCATCATTTCAGCCACAGGACGTCCACTGCTGAATATAGGCCTTCCCCAATGATTTCATTTGACCTGTTGGTAGCGGCCTGCATCCAGCGCCTTCCTGCTACCTTTAGGTCGTCGGTCCACCATGTGTGACATCTTCACTTTTAATTCTAAAAAGAAAAATGCAAAGGTTCTTCCAGTCATCTTTTTGGATGTTGGAAAACATTGTGTCCACTTGAAATCTGTCAGTGTCAATATTTTGTATGACAGATGCCTAGGGAGGCCATTAATTTGGAGACTAGATAATATCAAAATGCAAAAACAAGTTACCTGGTGTTCCTTATAAGATACTCAAATGTTTTGCAACAGTCTAGAATATTCAATCGATTTATCATTTGATGAACAGCTGAGATACATCAAAACTGTAATATAATATGACTTGTACAAGTTTTCTTCCCAATCATCAATTATAGTCTCCATTACAATGAGTTATGATCTGAAACATTTCAGTTTCTGAAGGTTTCGTCTCGAAACAAAGCTTTTGTTTGGTTTTGCTAGACAGATGTAATCAGAGGAGGATGCCCGCCGCTCGATAGACTGATGGCTGATAACGATGACTGGGGGCGTAGTATGAGTTTACGTCAAACGCATTAAATAAATTAATAAATCTTTGGAAAATTTTACACAGCGCCGCTAGCCCCAAAGTAAGCAACTTAATGCTTGTGTTATGGGTGCTATCTTAACGGATATACTACTTATACACTTTTTTTTTAATACATACATATTATACATAGTAACGTCCAGACCCGTCACAACAATTAAAATTCATCATTTCAATTTCTGCCCGGCCGGGAATCGAACCCGGGACCTCTCGGCATAGTAGTCCGTTCTGAACCACTACACCAAACGGCCGACAATCATTCGGTTTCGACTGCGTAAAAAAGTGACATTAAATGTATGACGGATTATACAGCGCCCCTAGCGGAAACTTTCAAGAACTAAAATCTTCATTTTTTAACACGCTCACACTAAGCCCTCTGGTAGTAGCTAGATGTAAAACGAGAGACCTTGTTAGGTGTTATTTTTGATGATAATGATAAGGTTCGCCATAAGTACGAGTAAGTAGGATTTGGAAATTTTCACGCTTTGTCAATACTTCAAATATCACGCTTAGAATTTATTTTTTTCTGTTTTAATTCAACTATAAATTGAAATCTATTCAAGGATTCTTGGATGGATCAAACTTGGAGTGCAAGTGTGGTTTTGTTCCCCAGTAGATGAAGCACATGATGTCGTGCCCTGTGAGCCCAAACAACTGCACGCATGAAGACTTAATGAAGGCTACTGACCACGCCACACTTGTAGCGGAGTTTTGGGCTGACACTGTGTAGGTTTGTTGTCGACGCGACAAGAAGAAGAAGATCCAATGAAAAATAGACAGACATAAAAACAGTACATTTATGGTACGTGGTTTGGTACATTAGGGCTTTTTGAGCACGGAACCCAAAAAGTAATAATGTACTTATTTATAGGTACGTCGTACAGTGCGCAAAGGAAATGGAATCGCAGGTTGTTTCGAATTTTCCATTGTGAAATTATCAGTGACATTGATGAATGTTCGGCACCTCACAGCTTGAGATAGAGTTGGTTCCGGACGTTTATATTTGCAATACAAAGAAGAATTTTTGGTTTGTCTGTGTATTTTAGGTATGTACCGATTATACACTGGCTTGCAAAACTAAGCTTGGATTGCACCATCTTACATTAACTTTAATAAACGTCAAGTCTTTCAAACTCCATACAAAAATCACCGGTTATCATTGTATATTTACTGTTAAAGTTGGTGGTGGTGCAACTCAGCCTTAGTTTAACACTTTCAAAATTGCAATATTTTTTTTAAATACAATACAGTTTCGAAATGAAAAGACTGGAAAAAGAGTTTAATAGTTTACTTTAGTGTCTAAGAAAGCAGACAAAAATTGCTACGAGTATAAAGCGATTTTTTTAAATCTCTAACTTCTATAGTTTAAAAAAAATGCAATTTCGAAAGTGTGATACTTAGTTTTACTTATTACATATTTTGAAGCAAAATACTTGAGTTTTAAAAGCAATAAATTCAATGTCTAGGAGAGTTGTATTTAGAAAACCATTAACAAGAATAGCATTTAACGATACTAATTTGACTAAAGTGTCACTATTGTTAAAACAAAATGTGTGCCTAGTTATGTGTGTATGTGTGCCTAGAGGTTAACTAATAAACTCCCTGATAACCTTAAAAATTGGTATAATTGAAAATTGCTCTAAACTTATTAATATTAATAGTCCAGTAGAATTAGCTTTTAAATCGGAAATAATTCCTACAAAAGATTTTATTGTTTTAATGGCTTCATTGGTTGCCCATTAAGACTCTCCTAAGTTTTCGACTTCGACGGAGTTGTGCTTAAGTGGTGGGGGCCCCCGAAAGGGGCATTTTTTCGGTTTTCCGGTTATACCGCGTAAAGGACTTACCTTATCAAAAAGTGGTCTTCATGACGGTTGAAGGGCACTTAATCCTGCATTGAATAAGACCAAATTCATATGTTTTGGACAAACCGTTCTCGCGCTAAAGTTCGGCAAAGTAGAAAATATACGTATAATTAATGACCCTCTCCACGTCCAATGGTTTGTTACCCACAGGCTTCCAAGCCTTGTAAAGGGTCGCCTTAACCAGTGTAACCCTAACAAGGCTCACGAGTTTGATTCGCTTATCCTTGTTCGTCCCAGCCGTTCCTTAACTGCGGTTGCTGCACCTCTTGCTGGCACTCTCCTGAACGACTCTGTGTTACCTACTGTGGCTGCCCCTCTTCCTTGTATCCTCCTGCATGACTACGTTGCCTAGCCGTATGCCTGGTCTAAGGTTCGACGCCAAACAAACTCCGTCGAAGTCGAAAACTTAGGAGAGTCTTAATGGGCAACCAATGAAGCCATTAAAGCAAAAAAATCTTTTGTAGGAATTATTTCCGATTTAATCAATTTTTGTGTTTAATTCTACTGGCCTATAATACAATGAAGCGGCTTCGGAGAAACTTATTTGCTCGAAGTGTCCGTGACTGCTGAATTTTGAAGAGGATTTATTAGCCGATACTGAGGGGATAGCCGATACTGAGGTAGTAGTATTTGATATTCTGATCTGTTGCCAATTGACCTTTAAATTAATTAATTCTGAACAACTAAATTTAAACTTTCGCATTCCATTTCAACTAATATGTCTGCTTGTGATCACGGCTGCAGCATAACCATGATTAGGTACATAAATGTAACAACTCATATAAAAAAAAAGTCGCGTCATGATCCGTGTTTCTCTATTTGAACCGATACTTTTACTAACATTGCTTATTAATATTAAACGGGTGTTTTCTATCTATAATTTTTATGTATTTAAAAGTAATATTCTTTACTTCATTGTTATTGAATTAGAAGATATTCAGAATGCCATCCGAGAAACGCTGCAGTGTCCCATTGATACTGAAATCATTATTCGCTTGTCGCTTATTCATATCTTGTATACAAAATGCTTCCAAAATGACAACAATTATTCGAGTTTCAAGCGAAAACGTAGGGGAGTCCGAGGAGAGCTGTGACATTGCCGATTTTTTGGAAACCTATTAACAGTTTATTATCAGTGAGCTCACAACAGCGCGTATTTGTTAGCTATAGACTTTATTTTTTTTCTAGTATCACTGCGACTGGTACCGATCTATTGTGATCGCCACTGTTTTCCTTATAGTTCGCCTTCGAGTCCTGCATCCATTAGGAAGTGTAGTATCTTTTAGGAGGCGAAATGTTTTACATTTGTGGGCTTAGGGTGTGTTTGCCCAGTAGTAAACTCCGCTTGCGCATCAAAGGTCCGCAGGCAGTGAGAATGTGTAGTGGCGTTCTTGTTTCGGACAGTCCCATAGTGGACAAATGTTTGTTAATGCTGCAGTGTCCAGTGAGGGCTCTAAGATGACGCGCACTCTTACGAGCTCGCTAGTAGATAATAAGTTCAAAAATTCGACAATGTCACAACTCTCCTCTGTTACAACTCTCCTCGGTCTCCCCTACAATCTTGCGAAATTATGAGACGAATTAATGTACTGTAGCGAGCTTTCGAGAAAATGTGTCTTTGAAAGAATAAGACAAAATACCTTAATGGATATAAATGGACGAGCCGAGTGGATGTATGTATTACAGACGAATTTTAGCAGTCTACTCGTTTCTTAGTGTAAGTAATTCATGTGAATTCTACTAAATAATAATTTAAGTAAGTTACAAGACTTTGCGATTTAGTTGAAACAGTATTACTACGAATGATGTCGCGGATTCAATAAACAAAATATATAAAAAACGTGTTCAATATAATATTACATTGTATGTATATGTATATATACTTGTATTATAAAGTTATTAACAGTATTCTTGTTGCAAAATAGCCTGTACCTAATTAGTATGAGATAAGACACCAAAGTGTATAACTTAATGTGCTGTGTTATTCATTAAAAATATTATCCACTTTTCTAGAGACAAAAAAGTAATGCACTGGAACACAGAAGCTCCTTGCTTTTGTAAGTCGGTTAATAAAACTTAGTGTTTTTAAACTTCACGTGACATCAAAGCAAACTTCTGTGCGTCCATTTCCAGCTTTATCTCACTTAGATAAGTGAGATCACTTAAAATCTTCCAAGTGGAAAATTCCTAAGTAAGCACGCGAATGAAAATCAAATTTTTGCGTAATAAAATACATCTGAAGCAGCTTCAAGAAGCCGATGTGAGCTTCGCTCGTTTCACATAACTAATCTGGGTCCGTAGTACCGAAAGATAAGATAAGCCAACCCAGAATCTAAAATCAAGTAAATACTTACCATCAGGCGATCCGTCGTCTGCTCTGTCTGCTTGTTTGCCTCCTGTCACATAAAAAAAAACAGAACAAAGTTGGGTTAGTTACAGCGTTTGTAACTCAAGAACGATTTGATTGACTTGATGATGATCCTTACCATGGCAGAATACGCTCTGAATAGAAGAACTTTGTATTTTAGTTACTTTTTTAAATTCCGCCATCTTACAAAACTGACAGCTCGCGTCACGCAGTTGACATTCATTCGTCATTCGTCCGGCAGTAAGTCCGGTATAGATGTCCCACGCTGAACTGTCCCACCAAACTCAATGACAGGGGGGCGCTACCATCGTTCAACTTTATGGTTTCCAACATGGCAAAAATCTGAACCAGCGATCCGGTATTGACTTTCTAAGTTCCCGCGGACAAACGTTTTTTACATTACACAAATCTTTGACAAACGATTTGTCAAAGATTTGACGAGTTCTATCTGAAGTCAAAACAATTGTGTGTATTGCTGTTTAATTTTATCTGTGGCAGTACTTTATCAAAATTAATGATCTGCCTGAATACGTGTTTTTGAATATTAACTGTTTGCGCATTATTTAGGCAAAAAGGGATGGAATTATAAACTTATATTATGGCAACTATTCGAAAAGGTTCGACCTCGTGTGCATACATTATTAAAAGCCATTTACCACGACGGTTTAGTGGTTAAGCTGTTGGGTTTAATTGACCTGGAAGTCCTCGGTTCAATTCACATGTGGGACATACATTATTGCTCACATAATAAATTATAGCAGCATTTATATATACCTACTCGTAAATAGAGAAAAACATTTTTATTTTAAAAAAATCTTAAAGCTTTACAACCGTGATCATTACGTGCAGAAAAACATACACTTATGTACCAGTTACCACCAGTACCACAGTTGTACCAGTTAGACTCAAACACACACAGTAAAGTACGTACTTTACTGAGAACTCTTACATTTAAATGCTCGTAATTGAAGGAATTATTCTCACGCAAAAATCTAGTACGACACGTGCACTAAAACTTTTTTATAGCCTTTGATTTCTTTATTTATTCTTAGTATCATTTTCCGATACATAAAGTTGTTTCTCCACTAACGATGTGCGAGAAATATGTGCTGCAAAAATAAGCAGCGATTTTGTGGAATTATGCAGAGCACCTAACTACAAAAGGTAAATAAGGAAGCTGAGTGGTGCAAAGATGCCTAACAGTGCAGTAAAACTGTGTGTAGAATCAGGGCGAGGGCGCCAAGTGGTTTTCTTTCAGCCATATGGTTTAACGTTAGGTTTGTATTATACTCGTATGTCAAGGGTTCATATACCTTGCATACGTCTCTCGCTCACATTCCACCATTGCTTCATTCGCATTCTTCGCTCGCTAGAAGCGAACTCTACTCACCAATTTTCACAAACTGTGCTTAGCGTGGCTAAATGATGATGATTTTTTTTTATTCCGTGTTAATTTTCTACGCACACAGCACAGCACTAGTATAAAAGCAGCCTTATAATATCGAATATTAGTTAGAAACTCAACTTTCGCAAAGAAAAGATGTTTTGCAATAATGTCTCCCTGAAAAATATTACGAAGCACTGAACTGAACTGAAAAATATATTGAAGAGTCTTCCTTAAAAAGTAATAATCATTTCAAATCAAAAACATCTTCGCAAATTGAAGTCTAGTGACCTGAATCGGAACTGTCTTTTGGCGGTGATACAAAAATGAACGGATATTGATAAAACGAGTGAACTGGCAACATTGAGGACCCAAATTTAGCTTCAGCTATAGCTATTTGAAATTAATAATTTCAGTTATTACCTGGTCCTATAAATTGTGATCTGTGATTTTCAAAGAAGTCATTTTGAGATGGACGTTAGTCGTGCGTTTGAAAAATGACTAATTTGGACGAGTCTTGAGGAATGAATAGTTTTTTCACATCAATAAAAAGTTATTTTTGTATGTTATTGTACACACGAGATTCTATTTTAGTTAATGTAGTTTCTTCTAAGTGAGTATCATTATTGCAAACTGACTTTTGCTTAGAATCTCGGTTTGTGACAGGGCGTATTTATTACTCGTCCCTTTGGGACTATGTAGGAATATTTTCCAGATAAAAATAGCCTTTTCCGTATGGAAATAATACTGTTTATCAGTGGAAGGTTTCACGCACTTCATCATTTTATTTTAGTCTATAGAACCTGTGGTGTCATACTATCTCCATTTTTTCAACTGGCCGCTGCAGTCTGCTATTTTCTTGAGGTCTTTAAGTGTGTGTATGTGTAAGTACATGCACATAACGATATATCGTCTATCGACTACCGCGAGTGTAATAACTATTAAAACTTTTGAAAAACGAACAATAGCCTTCGGCCCAGAACAGACGGTGAAACGCAACTGCAACGAAACTGCGGTCTCTCAACGGACGCTATGGCAGAAACTTAGATGCAACTCAAAAGTAACTAGCAGTCGCAGTTTCGTTGGAGTTGCGTTTCACCGTCTGTTCTGGGCCTTCGTCGTGCCTTCGTGAATTGCAACAACTAAACCTAGGTTTCCTTTTTTAACCATATCTACGTCATAGATTTATTTTTGATACGAAAAAGAAGAGTATCAAGAGACACATATGAACTTAGAGTTATTAAGATAGTACTTAGTTACAGTAGGTATAGTTGTTGCAATTCACGAAGGCGAGTGAGCTTTACATGTGTGTGGCTCGCTACTGTTCGTTTGTCAAAAGTTTTGATAGACATTACACTATCGTTATGTGCATGAACACGTACACACACAAGTAAAGCTCACTCGCCTTCGTGAGTTGCTAGAACTATAGATTAACTTGACACGAACGATATATCAGATGTGCTGCCCACACTGTGCGTTACAATGTATTGCACTATTGTTTCAACGCGTCCTCTAATGACGTTGCATTTGAGTGATTGGTTTTGGGCCAGCGTCAAAGCGGAGCTTGTGAACCAGGATATTGGGTTGTGTAGTTAATTGCTCTTTGATTGGACTAATTGCAACTCAGCCCTAATTACTGCATGAGTCGATTCTCGACTGTGTCATACTGCTCTGTGGCACTTTGTTGTTGCACGAGAGTTGGCGAGTTAAATAAAGATTTAGATTAGTTAGATTTAGGAAGATTTTTTTCACACATTACTAATAGTCCCGTAGAACCCTTGTGGTAAGCTAAATAAGCTTGTATTACGAGTGGGTTCACCTTAACAGTCCAGGACTCTTCAATTATTTTCGAAGATTTAATTTTATTGAATCTAGGATGTACCTATTTATGCATAAATTAAAATGATTCTATAAGTAAATGTTAAGTGCAATGTAAAAAACGATTTTTTACAGATATTCACGAGTTTTGAATGTATGTAATTTTTTTTTCAAATATCATTGAAAGTTTAGGATAGGGGTAAAACTTGAAAAGTTGCCTGGATTAACTTAAAATTACCAAATTTATTATTTTTGTTATCCAAAACATAGAACAGCAGTCGAATTTAAATTTACAGTCAATGACATTATGACATTCAAACTGTGATTGAAGATTTAATCACATTTAATTAACATAAAACTTTGAAATGACTAACTTTGAGGTTAAATACTATTGGAATCAGTTATTGGATTACAGGAATTAAACTCATGTGCTGGTATCTGAAAGAAAATTTCTAGAATTTCATTACGAAGGTGCCTAAATTCTAAGTTACGTTGAACTTGTGCTTATTTGTTTATTAAACTAGCTAGATCCTCAAAACTAGTCGAATTTATCGGTAAATCGAATTTAGGTTTAATTATTAAATTAACTGTGATCCTTTGAAAAGTATCTTCTTCAGAAGTTGTAACGAAATAAATTAATGACCAATTTCGGAACTTAATGCTTTAATAGCTTACTATTAACGAGTGTCATTAATTGGTTTAGTTTGGCTTTTAAGATACGATGTACCTACGTTTTAGAGGTAACAAGGCCCGATTCGACCAAACTTTTATCCGAGAATAACTCCTGGTATAACTGGCACATTGACAGTTTCAGTATGGGTTATATGTCAAAACTGACGATTTAATCTGAGACTAGCTTTCCGCCCGCGGCTTCGCCCGCGTGGAATTTTGTCTGTCACAGAAAAACTTTATCGCGCGCGTCCCTGTTTCAAAAACCGGGATAAAAACTATCCTATGTTCTTTCCCGGGACTCAAACTATCTCTATGCCAAACATCAAAATCGGTTGCGAGGTTTAAGCGGGAAAGCGTAACAGACAGACAGACAGACAGACAGACAGACAGACAGAGTTACTTTCGCATTTATAATATTAGTTGGGATATTAGTTGGGATTAATATTTACTCTTGTTTGGTCGAATCCACCCTAACACCCGTATTCACAAACGATGCTTGCTTAAGTGAAGCAGCATATCGAACGTAAAGCGTTGAATAGAGCTTTGTGATTGGTTCGTGTGTCACCCTGTGCGTCCACGCGCACTGTGAGACCTCATAGTTATGTGTGTGAATACGGGCGTGTCTTGATATTCGTCTTATCTTAGAGTAGAGTGCATCACTCTCGCTGAGCAGGTAATAAATAAGCCTGATTAAATACCTCCATCAATTCAATTGAAGCGTTTCATCAAGTCGTTCCTGGTAAAGTTTGGACTTACCAAATGAATGTACGTTTCGTCAGAGCCATATGTTACTATAACGATGTACAGTACATCAAATTACACATTTTCACTGCAAATTAGTAGCTCTTATAACTACGTAAGACCCCGCAGTATTTCTTGACGTCTGTATTATACTTACTTACCTCTAGAAAACAAAACAAACGCGCGGCGAAAAAGGAAAATCCAGCGAAAAACTCCGCGAAAAACAAATGATAATCGCGTTTAGTGGGCTCCAGGCAAAATTTCGCGCGCCATTACCCACTACTTAGCCCGAATGGAGGTGAATAACCCTTTGACGTTTGCCAAATGCCACGTACATCAGGTTGCAGCCTTTTAAAAGTAATGGACACAGACTCTATTGTTACTTTTGTGTTGTCATTTTTCTTTTGTGAAAATTAATCTTATAAATATCACAAAAAGTAATAGATCGCAGAAATACTTAAACCATAACTTATAAGTAATCTGTGCCTAGACGAAGGCAGTTTATTATTTCATGTAGGTAATATTATGTTGAGCTGATGTATATTCATCATCATCATCATCATCATTTCAGCCACAGGACGTCCACTGCTGAACATAGGCCTCCCCCAATGACTTCCACATCGCACGGTTGGTAGCGGCCTGTATATAGGGTCCTTCTAAATCAGCTACGTTCCGTTTAATGGGAGCATGTATACGTCACACTGAATACGTTCCCAAAGTTTGAGCCAAAAATTCAGGCTAGTTTCCNTATATTTGGCCCAATATATTTTTTATAACACGTAGAGTTTTCAGCTACTTTAATATTTCTTTGTTATCTCTCCCTGCCAAGTATATTGGTAAATATTCGCAAACAAAACCTCGGGAAGTCCTTGAAATAATATTGTGCGATCCATTATTCACCGCAAAATCCGCAAGGGCGGACGTCAGCTAGTTACAAACTGAAAAACCTTTTCGATACTTACATTATTTCGTGGTGTTTAAGCCAAACTAAAACCCACGTAAAACGGAACGCAGTGACTTCACTCAGCGGCGCTCTTATTGGCTACTTTAAAAAATCATCATCTACTGCAACTGAAATTTTCAATTTAGTCCAGTCAATAAAGCATTATAGATGGAAAACTATAGAACACAATTTCTGACTTCAGGACTTTATTTAGACTAGTTAGGAGGTGAACATAGCAAAAGTCCCCGCCCTTAGCCCTTGAGCCGGCGGGGAGAGGGGGGTTTAAAGGTGCCACTTTNCTGGATTTTTTTTACTATTTTGTACATTAATATTACCACTTCTTTGCCAAAATAATATAGTTTTCATTGCAAAACAAAGGAACGAAAATCTCAGGTGCGAAAGGGTTATGCGACAAGCTAAAAGCAGGAAGTGCCAAAACGTAATTTTTCTCTCAAAATGGTGCAACTTAAAAAAGCATTAAAGCCGCTTGAAGAACAAAAGCAAGGGACTTCGAAGGCTAGATCCCACAGTAATAGAGACTAGAGTACAGTTAACCCTTAACCAGGAAAAAATAGCATTGGTTTTCAACCGTATCTTCACTGCATAAAGTTGAAAATGATGTGGGGTCTTTTAGACCAGTGACTGGTTAATATCCTAGCACGGATTCACCCATCACTGAACCTTTAGCCCTTGCTCTTGAAATATGGGACTATGTTACAGTCGACAATACAATAGAACCCAAAGATGCAATAGGGATGTATGTATGTTTAGATTGATGATGTAATAAGCTCTGAAATAGAAAAGTAGTGGCAATATCACTACATAGTATAAAACAAAGCCGCTTCGCTGTCTGTGTCCCTATGTAGGTATGTTTAGATCTTCAAAACTACATAACGTATTTTGATGTGTTTTTTTTTATTAAATAGAAAGATTCAAGAGGAAGGTTTATATGTAGGTATACTTAGCACCCGTGCGAAGCCGGGGCAGGTCACTAGTACTCAATAAAACTTCTGCTGTGGTACTTAAAGCAAAAAAAAAAACAATTTGGTAAAGTTCATCGTTTGAATTTGAATTTTTTGAAAAGATCGACTGCCTCAGGCAAAATTTGACCCATGACCTTTTGCTTTTTAAATGAAAAATGTTGTTTGCGAAATAAAATGCAAAAATCCTAATATTCATATTGTCTTGTTATGGACGACCACGGCAGGTGTATTTTTAACTGGTATTTTGCTACCAGAATCAATGATTAGGGTGATTACTATAGTAATTAGCATAGACATAGTTATTGGCATATTGGATTGTTAAGAAGTAAAAGACAAAAATATTTACTATATTGGACTGCGTATTGCTCAGAAAAAATATTCCATTAGGCTTGATTCTTTTCATTTTAGGCAAGTTGGCCAATAACTTTGTATTGGCTAATTACTATAGCGATCACCCTATTTTTTAATTGGATGTTGAGTTACATTTATTAAATTACTTTTATTGAGTTCTGAGAGTAGAATAATTTCACGAAATTTTCTTTGCGAAGAAAGATCAGTTTCCTTTGAGTATTTTAAAACTATGGTTAACCACTCGAATCCTGGTAGGGACAAAAATATAACTGCTAGATGTCACGAACTCTTATAATCAAAGAAAAAAATACATAGGTTTTTATTACTTTCGATTCGCCAAAGCACAAGCTAATAAATAACATACTATGATAGTTGAAGAAGATTGTAGCTTATTACAACATAGTGCTATGTTTATCCAGGCAGATTTCAAAAGGCTTACAGACAGACATTACTTTGCAATGTTTGCGTATTTGCAAATAATTTCTCAAATCCGCAAGGTCAGCTTAGAATTTCTAAATGAAACTTGCAAAGTCGAGAGGCCTAGACATGTTCTAACGTGGCACTCATTAATTGTGAAATAGTCACTAGAAAATGTTTTTTTTTTATTATTCAGAAATCCTCAGATGTAATTTGTTTCTTCATAGAGTTTTTCACCACACAAAAACGGACATAATACAAGAAATACGTCCTACCTAAGAGTTTAGAACGGCAGAGTTTTTACGATCTTAGGCTGGTTGCACCATCTCACTTTAACTTTACGTCAAAAATCTGTCAAACTCCGTTATAGTTACGGTTAAAGTTAGGTGTTGCAACTCAGCCTTAATTTACTTCAGCATATTTTTAGTTTACCACTAGGGGTTAACGGGACTATTCTTAAAAAATCTATTTTACAAAATGATGAAAAATAGCGCTACAACTTACCAGATATTTAACCAATTTCCAATCCTTTTCCGACACTGATTGATCACTCCACTGATAACTCTATCAGCTTAATTTCCTTTTATCTCCATAAATCATTGGAGTTTGTACAGCAAACAATAAATTAATCAAGGAACAATTACGCCCACGTCGGCCAAATTTAAATGAATGGGCAGGTCATTATGGCAAATGAAGAGGAATGTAGAGCGGTTTATTGGGACGACTGTACGGGATTCGCGTCTCTTGTTAACTTGTTTTAAAGTAAATTATTAAACATTTTGATAATGTGGGTTATTGGCGCGATTGTACGTCGTGATATTCTTAGGCTGAGTGCACCATCTTACTTTAACTTTAAATAACTTCAAAAATCTGTCAAACTCCTTAGAAAAAAGATCGGTTATTTATAGTAAGCTGGTGCAACTCAGCCTTAAACTCTACATTTTTGATTCTCAATCCAGAAACATCAAAGTGTGTAAAGATAAAGAATATAATATTTTTGCAGAGAATTTAAGAATCACAGAGCATAAACTAGCCGAACTAAACAATGTTACTACAAAAGTCAAGACAGCATCTTGTTTATCATCGTATCTAAAGAAAATATACAAATATCGTTAGTTTCCTATTTGATATTTGAAAATCAAATACAACACATGCGTAAACTATTGCGCAGTGCGATAACTAAGATGTTTGCCAAATAAAATCCTAAGCTAATATTTTAGATTATCTTTATCACGCACATCCAGAGAGCAAATAATTTTAACTGTAGTTATGTAGAGTCTGCGAAAATACATATTTGTTTTTTCATTACCAACCTTATCACGAGTGGCATAGATGCTATGCACCATTCAAAAACTAATTTCATCTCAACAATCGGCCTTGCTTATCAACGACCTCCGATTGTGCTAGGTAAACCGTGATAATAGATAACAGCCCGAATCGAATGCTCTCTCGATTCGAATTCTCAACGAGAATCGCCTCAGACCCCAGTGCTGTACCGACCGTCGTACGGTGCGGACGCGTCGCGAGTCGTGAAAACGCCGCGACTAAACGCAGCGGATATCTTTCCAGTTACCGTGTTCCGAATAGTGATTGCTTGGAACAATAGGCAGATGAAAATGGTGATAGAAAACAATAGATTAATCGTGTGATCAACTTGAGTGTAATCGGTCGTATTTGGATTGTGCAGTTAAGGATTGGAAGATGAAGGCACTGTTTTAATTGAAGAAAAGGTGAAGTGGTTTACAATGACGATGTTGGCGGTCAAGAACTTTTTCATGCCCGAAAAGAGGGTGGACTCGCCCAGGTTTTCGAGGATGCCTGAGGCTCTCATGAGGTCTATAAGGAGGAGATCGTTGAGGGTCAAAAGGACCAAGTCTCTGGTCCTCGTGAATGAGAAGAGGAAGTCCGGTGAGTGGTAGCGTATGAATTTTAATATTTCTGACGTCATATCACTTTTTCTAAGAATACCATTTGGTTAATTACTATCGTACTTATAATAAGTACGATTTAATGTTCGTATTAGTACTTATAAATAAGGAAATATGACTCTAGGATTTATTTTTGTACCTATTAGCTAGGGAATACACTATTACGAAAAACTTGTGAATATAATATTAGAACAACATAGTTTCTACTACCAGGTTTTGAGTTTGATTCTATAAAAAAAAATTGTAGCCATAAAGTCTGCCAAGCCGAAGCATTTTTTTCGAACGGTGATTTAAGCTGAATATTTCCTAAGCAGCTAGGAGCAAATTACATAGATATTTTACCCTTATAATAAAGTCAACCTAATTTGTCTGCTGACAAACTGTGTCACAATATGCCAGAAGCTGTCTAAGATGTGATAAGTGTATGTAAAAGAAAAATAAAAGAAAATCGAACCACAGACCTTCGAATCTAGGAGACTCTACTACCACTGGACTGTACACCATAGAGACGCTACTAATAACACTTGAGTACAGAGACGCTACATCTAAAAGTTGATGATGATGCTAACAAAGTCATCGACATCAAGCCTCGACCGTCAGCCTTTGATTATCCAGCTAATGACTACTCAACAATTACGCAATGATTGCGTTCGGGTGAAAATCATCAATTTAGCATCATCTCAGCCTAGAAATCAGCTGCATAATTCATTGCACGAAGAGCATAATGCAGCGTATACTCCTATTATCGTCTCGTTTGAATCGCTAATGTTTCCGTAAATATAATGGCGTTGAAACTGATAATTGGAAGACAATATTATCGTGTTTTACCTTTGATTTGGTTACATAAGTGTTTCTAAAACAGAACTGGTGAGATTCCTCTATACTTCTAACAAACCACCCTATGATTGTTTCATAAGCCCACACAGCATTTGCCATTATGAGTCACTATGGGCTAAATGCTATGTAGGCTTATTGTTAAGTAATACAGTCGAAAATAAACAGAATTGAAGTCAAAGAATGCCATCTGACAATCTAATTCTAAAATCGCTAAGTGATTCTACTTGTAACATTTATGACAAATTTTAATATACGTGGCAATTTCTCACAGGTCGTGCACATGTCGATCCACTGACAGTTCTTTTTTTTTTTTTACTCTTTCAATCTTTTTTCTCGCATTGACATTGCATAACTAACTTGTGACTTTATGGTTATGGCCACATGTAAATAATGGTGTTCTTTAATTTAATTATTGTAATTTGTATTTTTTTTCTTTTTATTATTATTTTAATTCTTATTTTAATTTTCATTATATTGAAATGTGTTTTGATTTAATTAGGTAATCATTAATTTTTAATTTGAATGTTTAAAACTCAATAATTTTAATTTTAATTTTAAATAAATGTTTTGGTTATGTAATTGAATAATTAAAATCTAATTTGAATGGAATTGAATTTCAATGTAAATTTAATTGTTATGGTGTTTTTTGTTTGTTTACTCTTGTATGATTGCCCTGTTTTTCTTCTTCTTTTCCTGTACATTGCGCCCCCCTGCTGACAACAGAGGGCCCCCGCTGAAAATCAGTTTCGAGACAAGCCCTGGCGCGGTCTTGATGTATGCTGAGCGGGTGCCTTTTTGTCAAAGGGGCTCAAGCAGCTGTCTGTACATTAATTTGTGTATCTCCTTCATTGTGTATCTATGTTTTTCCTGCTTGTATGTCTTTCTTTCAAATAAAAATTATTCTATTCTATTCTATTCTAATATTCTACAAATCTAACTAAATAAGAATAGGTGTTGCCACTTTGCCCGGACGCATAGCTCATATCCGCCGGAAGGAGGTGCAACTACGAGTACTATACATGATATTACCTGGCAAAGCGCATCAGGTGATTTGATTTACTTGTATATCCCGGCTACGTACATAAAATATATTCGTAAACTCTGGTTGTCGACGGTAAAAAACTTGACGAAGGTTAATTATTTGCTGTGAGCGTTTAATAAATGCTTTTAAATAGCTAGAATTGTTACATGTGTAATTGAATGAATTTAAATTCTATGATAGGAGAGTATAATGATTAATAATACATAGAGATTTGCTACATAAACCTTGAAGGTATACTACATAGTTTCCATGTTTTTATTTCAAGAAGTTCATGAGGAAGTTCCGGAAATAATCACGTTTATTAAAAGAGTCCTATGTTCAGCAGTGGACGTCCTATGGCTGAAATGATGAAAAAATGATGAAGTGTCGTAGGTACGCAACTTAATCCATCTTACTTTTTAAAGTCCCCTGAATTTAAAAGTTGAGTGATGCCCGCTTTCACCATCCCTAATTTTTAAGTGACCCCTATGGTAAAACATAACAGGAATTTTGTTTTCAAAGGGGTCACTTAAAAATAAATGATTGATGGTAAAAACGGGCACGAGTATACTTCCAGCTGTTTCTTCCCTAATTCGTTTGACTTCTTTTAACATTTGTCCTCCAACCCTCGTTACATAACGGAAGATAAAACAGTAAATTGACACGCGGACACCCTATATTGGCTGTCAATATCGGAAATTTATTCGTATCAATGATACATATGGGTATTATTGTCGTTTTGGAGGAGACAGTTATCAGTGAAAGGACGGAGGTAGGTATTCCCATTCATTGAATACGAGTAGATTGGCAATAGAATGGCGATTCTATTCGATATTATATTTTTGAGGAAACATTAGAAATAAGTAATTACTTGCATTGGTTTGTTTTAGATTACCATTATATTTGGTACAAAATAACGTAAAATCACGCCCGTATTCACAAACGATGCTTGCTTAAGTGAAGCAGCAAATCGAACGCACAGTGTTGAATAGAGCTCTGTGATTGGTTCGCGTGTCACCCTGTGTGTCCACGCCCACTGTGATATCTCATAGTAATGTTTGTGAATACGGGTGTTAGTTTTCGTAACTAATCCAAAAAAAAGTATCTAACCATTCTTTCATTTACGGAAGAACGATTCTAATTAAGAGACGAAGAAAACAAGCAAAAGTGTCTTTATAAAGTTTCCCACATCTGCAAGAAAAAGCAGTTAACTTCTCTAAGTACCGTTAATCCTCAGGTGTTTGTCGCTTTAGCTCAAATTTACGAAATACTTGTCTTTGTCTGTTGCTTTGTCTGGATTTCCGTTTCAAATAAATTTGAATTCATATTGCCACAGACAACAAAGGAAAGAACGTGCGCCGAACGTGAGCGAACGACGGCGAACAATCGATGCTCGCCTCATTTAGCACCCTTTCAAAACTTTGTAGAGAGCGGTCACTTACTTTCTAAGGTGGCTGAGAGTGGGCAAAATTACTGAGTTTCTTTCGCCACTTGTTCTCAATATTAGGTGTTTTGTCATCATCATCATTTCAGCCACTGGACGTCCACTGCTGAACATAGGCCTCACCCAATTGACTTCCACATCGCCCGGTTGGTAGCAGCTTGCATCTAGCGCCTACCTGCTACGTTTATGAGGTCGTTGGTCCACCTTGTGGTGGGACGTCTCACGCTGCGTTTTCGGTACGTGGTCTCCATTCTAGAACCTTGCTGTTCTGCGTTCGTGCGTTGTCAGCTGGGCCTAGCTAATGATAAAGAACGAACTAATTTTATGCCTTTAGGTATTTGGTAGTTGTGAGAGATATGAAATCGAATCTGTTATACATATTCACAAATTGACCAACATGTTTTCCTTAGTATTATATGCGTAAATACCCAGCTCGGTTTGTTAGCAAACTTCAAAGTTGAACGCCCGCTAAATGGCTCAAACGATCTTGGCTCTTAACTTTCAAAAGTGCGAAGATGAAACGATCTTAATGCTTGTGGATTTTAGTACTAAAATGGAACAATACAGGGTGTATAGGACAGGTTAAAAGAGATTATGATCTTCGATTATTTATTATGCTGGGTTGATATCGTTAATATAATTTCTGCGACATGAAAGTTAACCAATACAAATTTTTTTAGCTCTACAATGTACGGACGACTGCATAATTATCAAGTTATATATTTTTAGCCTTTTTCGTACTAAGTGCCAAAGTAACTTACATTTTCTTTTGTAACTTCAACATTAATTTCTCAAAAGTTTGAAGATGTAACTTGAGAATCGTTCTAAATACATAATATGTGAGGCATTTACAGCTACTCACTCACTACACAGTTTGGAATATTTATTCTGAATTAACTGGAAAAGTTTTTGTAACTTTTGTTATTACACTCTATATTTTATACTTCTAAAGTATAAGTTACTTTAGATACTTAAGTGAAGTGGATCTCCAAGAGCTAAAACAACAGCTCATTGCGGCTCTGAAAACATTTTTTACTTTATTAGTTGTAGTTTTAGTTTCCTGTTTTACGCCCGTCTCAGGGGTGGTAGTACACAATATGAAAGTAATTACAAGAAAAAAGTAAATAAATATTTAACTATTACTTTATTACAAAAAAACCTTGTTCAAACGTATCCTAAAACTTTCGAGACGGGGCTTGTTACCGCCCGCACTACCCCCGCGTGCCCCGCTACCGAGCACATGCGGCCACCGCAACGAGAGTGCGGGAGGAATGACCGATAGCTCGCCCGCGTAATATGTAGTACCATAATTCCATGGATCTTTCCATGAAAATTTAAGGTATTAAATTGTTTTTTTGAGATGGGCGTTGTTTTACAAAACTACACCTGTATACAGGGTGTTAAGTAAATGGGTATATGAGCCGACACTAGCCCATGTTAACATGGTCATATAAATGGTATGGTCAAGTCAGAAATTTGATATCATGATTTAATTTTTTTAAATTTTTATACAAAATAAATTTGATAAAATCCGATTTGTATGAAAATTAAAATAATTAAAATGAAGATATCAATTTTCTGACTTCACCATACCATTTATATGACCATGTTAACATGGGCTAGTGTCGGCTCATATACCCATTTACCTAACACCCTGTATAGACCTCGTATACACCAGTGTCTGAGACACCTCCATCTTCCTGAGACCGAGGCTCCAGACAGGGTTGAAAAGCCATCGCTCTGGACCATAATCCTAATATAATGGCGTCCGCAAACAGTTCAAAGTTCGCCCATTAGCACTAGCTGCTTTGTTTTAGAACATTTGTTAAGGGGCAGATTATAAATCCTTTGACGTAGGGTTGGGCAAATAATGGCCCAGGCCAACCCGGGTCTGAAAGTGGTCTTTCAGCCTGTGGCGGTCCACAGTCTGTTCTAAATCAAAACCTTTTTTAATGGTCTAAGAGACTAACCCTACAATATAATTTACTCGTATGTACCACAGTCATTATAAAGTCTAAAATAGAGAAAGACTTTTTATATGATTTACATATTATGACTGGCTTGACGTTTCGTAACAAAAAATATCAGGTTGAGACTCAAGTTTCTCTATTTTAGTTTAAATGGAACACGAAAGTTTCTTTAACTATTTTATAACATTAAATTCTTATAAAAAGCAGCATTATGTTATAAAAGCTCGGTCACAAACTAAGCTCATTTCTCACGTAATACAGTTCATTCCCCTTGCACTCTTTCGTTTGTTTTAATTAAAATTTATGATTTAAACAGAATGGATACGTAAACGTTTATTTTAGTTCAGTTTTCATGCTTGGTTTTATCTAAGTTACGAGGTAAATTCTGAGAAATGTTATGAAACCGTGATATATTGAAAATATTATGATGAAAATACATGTTCTGGGGAAAACTTATTTAATATAATAACAGATGTAGATTAAAGGAGAGAGACGCCCGTATTCACAAACAATGCTTGCTTAAGTGAAGCAGCAAATCGAACGCACAGCGTTGAATAGAGCTCTATGATTGGATCGTGTGTCACTCTGTGCGTCCACGCGCACTGTGAAACCTCATAGAATTGTTTGTGAATCCCTCTATCTATCCCTACTAATAATAGTATATGCAAAAGTAACTCACTTTGTTATTCTTTAACGCCTTAAGCACTGCTTTGATTTTGATGAAATTTAGCATATAGTTAGTGTAAAGTTAAGAAAAAAAGTAATAAAAGTAGTAATAATTAAAGTAGTTTTAATCCCGGTTTTTGAAACAGGAACGCTCGCAGTAAAGTTTTTCTGTGACAAACAAAATATATTATTATACACATAATAGTATTATTTTGACTAGTACTGTCATCTGTCTTCTTCTATTGTAGATGTAAAAAGCATTGGTTCATATCAACTGATGCTAGTAAGTATTATATTCTTTCAATAACCAAACTGGAATTGTTTCTCCATAATAACATCTAAGAAAATGGAAGTCCATTATGTGAAATGAAAATCACTATTCATTCAATAACGTTTATATCCCTTTAAAAGATTCTAGTCACAGCCCTTGTCTGGACTCTCCATCTGTTTGCAATCTATTACAGATAAATGTGGGCAAATAACGCGATCAGGCTACATATCTTTTAGATCTTTTTGTTATTGAAAGGTAGTAAACTTTTCAATATCTATTAACCGCTTGAGTCCCAGACGGCATTAATTAATGTCATAACAATTGATTATCTATTTTGTCTAGATTCGCGGGCCTTGAAGGATTAAAGTACCTAAATGTTAAAAATTTTAAAACTTTATCTTAGGAAATTCGTTCTCAAACACATCATTCACAATAGACTGTGAGTCTATTTTAGAAATAATTTCCATCCACTCGTAAAATTAAATATGTAAAAGAAAACAAATAACCACTGGTCATTTTCTAAAGAATATTAATAAAATATAGAGGTTTGTCCTTTTTTAGCTTCTACATTGACTATAACTGTTATTATGAATCTTTAACTTTGTCTATAACATATTTTAAACTTAATTACTTAACAAAATATCATCTTTGTTATGGATTCGTTAGAAAACTTCACAATTGTACATTTTCGGAATCTTAAAAGTATCTCTACCTAAACTAAAATCTAGGACAGTAACATCATTATTTTATTTAATGTCTTAGGTACTGAGGCTTTTTTCTGGAAACCTCATAGAGGAGGGCAGAGGTGTGAATGCTCTGTAAATCATAAGTTAATATCCTTTTTTGGAACACTTTTTTATATGGCAGACACATTAGAGACCGTTTTTGGTGCGTAAATCAAACTAGGACTTCATTATTGCAGTCAATGATAAAAAATAACTGTAAAGATTTATTTGTATTAGGTTATAGGTACAGGGTGGCCCAGAGGAAAATTCACTTTTGAAAACTTAAGGAAACTGTACATTTTTGTAGAACTTAAACTATTGCAATTTAAAGGAAATATCATGCAGTTTATTTTTAAATTTACTTTCTTTTTTAAATTTGATCGTACATGTTAAAAAATTTTGGAAAACTTTCATTATAGTTACCTCGAAATGGATTCAGGGTGGATGAATGCTGCAGAGTTTTTGGATTATTAGAATATACCCTGCTCGTAACGTAACCCCACAAAAAGAAGTCTGCTGGAAAGAGATTAGGGCTTCTTGGTGGCAATGAGATATCACGAAATCTCAGAAAGTACAAGTGCTAGGAGTTTCAAATTTTGCACGGGGATTCCTTTTAAAACGTAGGTGCTCACTAAGACAGAATTTTGCGAAATTCATCCCCCAAGAAGGGTATTCGCGTAGCAACAACCGGATTACTTGGTATGTGATCAATTTTTCTTTAGATAAAACATTTCTCTTTATTTTTCAAGCGAATACACGTAGATAACATAAACCATTGTGATCCCAAACCAGAGTAAATTGCTCAAGCGTGTAAATTGACTAATTATGTCAACTGTTAGGACATGACATAATTAGTCAATTTACACGCTTTTATATCTCTCTCTCTCCAATAAACTACTCATACTCCTCATATGCTAAGATGGTGTTTAGGATCTTTCGCTTTTTCATCCAGTCTCTGACTAGGTATTTCTTGAGGTCGTCGATCCATCACGCAAGGGGGTCCCTAAACAACTTTTTCCGCGACGTGATCTACATTCGAGAACTCGTTTACTCGGCCTTTCATCGTTTCAGGCAGATGTGGCTTTCCCACTGCCATCTTAGCATGTCTATATTTTAGGTTTCCCTCAGTAATTTTGTTTGGAAGCTAAAAACCATAGAGATACAGAGAGATGCCAACTAATGCGCTGAGTTCGAAACTCAGTGTCGCTTTAGGAATTCACACACACAAAGTAATCAAAATATGTGCTCAGTATCCACTGCGGTATCAGTACTCAATGTTCGAATAATCTTAAGTACTACGCAAGCAATGTCGCTGCTGTCATCATTGCTGTCACAAGCAATGTGTTCTGTTTTTGGGCATATTGCTGCGACACCGGCCCCGCCACTCTGTCATGTCACACCTCCCTTTAGTTTCTGTGATCTGTGCTAAAAACCGATAGTAAAACTGTTAGATTCTACGGTTCACTATAGCTGACCCGGCGAATTTCGAACCGCATATCGTCGCCTTAGAGTGAAAACCTCGGGAAAGCACTCTTTCTCATATTTGTGCATTTTGGTCAGTCTTACAGAATATAGGTAACGCAGTTTTTATTCTCTGCTGTAAAATTACTCACTTACTTACACAGGTCCTCACTTTAGACGTCGATTCATCAGAAATAATGTAATGGTGAAATAAGTTTTCAAATTGGTCCAGCATTTTCGGAGCCTATTAAATACAAATAAACTAACAATTAAAACTTCCCTCTTTATAGTGTTGGTCTAGATTTTTATGAGATGGTGATACGACATAATAAGTTATCGGTTTCATGAAACAAAGATGGCTCTTGTCTGCGACCTTTCCTCTTCCAAACTTTTTATTGAGGGCGTACACAAAATGAATGTATGCAGAGTAATAAAACTTAATAAAAGTTGTAAGGTCGTCTAGAAAATATGTGAGAAATTGGCCTTTGTAATTCAATATTCGCTAAGAAATCATTTCTAAGACAAATTGCTGGATTCAAACGTGAAATATCAGTCTTTTATACCTACAAATTGAGAAAGAGAATATATTTATTTTACAAATTGGGAAAGTAACTACCGTGAAAAGTTATGTATGTATATGTAGTTGTTTCTAAAAGTTAACATAGCTATATTAGCTCAGTTAAGCTTCGCGACCAATGACAGGACGCGTTGATGTGAACTCATCGCTACAAATTCATACACGACATCTGATCGCCATCGCGCACGCAGGCTGCACGCGTTGGTTTGGCTGCCCCTTTAGGCAAACTTTACAGTCTAGTCAGTCAGATATCTAGACTTTAGTGCTAATCAAACGTGAGCGATTTTGCGGCAGTAAACTAAACCGATTATACTCGTAACTCCACGTTAAACAATTCTATAGCTGGTACTAAAACGTATTGAATAATTCAATTTTATTACAAGCAATTACCGAATATTCGGCTGCGACGGTCCCCAGCGACACTATTGTCAGTGATTAATGCCCGAGGACGTTGGCTAAGATTAAACAGACAGATCGTTTCTGAGATGTTTTTAGGTTCTAGTTTCAGAAAAATGACATTATGGGAAATCTGTCACCAATGTGGGATATGATGCTCAACCACAATAAGGAAGCTAGATGTTAGTGCTTCCTTCCGAGCGGGTGTTGTGCTCGGGGACCAAGGTCCAATTTACACCATCTTGGTTTGCCTATATATACTTGGCAGGATATAAAACTCCGTCACCGCGATGCAGGTTTGTATGAGCGGCGGAGTGTGCCATAGTGAAGTAGTGACAGCGCCATCTGTTGGTCACTAGTTTGTAGTGGCGTCGCCGCAACATCCTTTGCTAAAGGTCAAGGATTTCCACAACGACCGGTCCTGCGCTGCCCTCATCCAAATGCTTCCAGTGACCTTCAGCAGATCGTCGGTGCACCTAGTGAGAGGCCTGCCCACATTACTCATCTTCCGGCCCTTGGTCGCAACTCGAGAACTTTTCTGCCCCAAAAGACATCAGCTACTTTGGTTTTCCTGCGGATCTCCTACATTTTAATAAAATATAATTAAACCAAATTTTCTAACTCCGCACAGAAAATAAACAAAAAAATAATAATCTGATTGGATAAAGATAGGTATTAGGTACTCAATGGGAAAGAAACTGAAAAACAACAAATAATACCCTCAAGGCTCGCGCTGCCAAGTTGTTTTGTACGCCAACGTGAAGAAATAAGAATTTAAATTATTTTCCGTGGGTTGGCTCCTTTCGATTTGCTTCGGGTCTCATCCTGGCCACGGGACGCGTCCGACACGGGGACGATTATTCTCAATCACGTGACACCCACGTCGCGGGTCAAGTTCAGATCCGATTGTAGCAGCAATTAAGCTTCGCCAACCCGTTATCTAAAGGACTAAGGTGTTCTCAAATTAAAGAACGTTTTTGCCCGAAATAGCTCGGATAAATATGTACCATTGGGCCTAATAAGGCCTTGTTAGGCCACATTTGTGTAGGCATACCATTACGTTCTATGGGTTAAGAACTAGAATGATTAATCTTCTGTTTGTTGTTTTGAAACTAAAATAAATATCATGCGTTTTTCGAGGCGATAAATAGGGACTTTGAGGAAGATACACTTAAGTTTTTGAAGGTCGTTCTTCTGTATTTTGTTGAGAAACAAAATTGTTAAGGAATGAAGTTTCACAGGATATTGGATTCGATATCAGAATATCAAATGTTGTTACCGGATAGATTTCAGACCTGAATTTTTAAAACTTCCATTTTCTTCCTCACAAACAGTACAATACACATAAAATTATTATTGAATATTTCTACTTTCTTAATACTTCAAGTGGTTTCAGACTTGGAAATGATTCCCACGGGCCTAGGAGTTTAATGTTCTTTTCCATCGAAACTATGAGGGATCTACAAAGTACAGCTTTATTCAACGTTCCATTATACCGATGGGTCTTCAACTAAATCTCCTTTTGTTCCAGGAATTTGGCCTCCCGAAAGCCTGGAAGGGCAGGCCAGCGTGCGCGGCAGCTCGGTAGACTACGCCGCGGCGCTCCTGCTGGCGGCGATGGCCGCTGTGCTGCTGGCTGCTGTGGGCTACCAGTGTGCTGCGACATGGCGCTGGATCATGGGCAGGTAAGCACTAAAAGTAACTGTAGCCTGGACAGTGCTTTATGGGAGCCTGGTGTCTACCAGGTGTAGTCTTACACTGCGGTGTTTCTACTGGCGGTGATGGCCGCTGTGGGCTACCAGTGTGCGGCGACATGGCGCTGTATCATAGGCAGGTGAGCGCTCAGCAGACTATAGTCTGGAATCAGGCCAGCGTGATTCTACATGGCGCTGGATCATCGGCAGGTTAGCACTCAGTAGCCTGGAGGCAGGCAGCGGGCTCATATGTAGCGATGGTTGCTGAGTTCCTGGCTGCTGTGGGCTACCAGTGTGCTGCGACATGGGGCTGGATCATGGGCAGGTAAGCACTATCAGTAGACTGTAGCCTAGAAGCAGGCAGAGGGCTCATACGTAGTGATGGTCGCTGAGTTTCTGGCTGCTGTGGGCTACCAGTGTGCGGCGACATGGCGCTGGATCATGGGCAGGTAAGCACTAAAAGTAACTGTAGCCTGGACAGTGCTTGGTGGGAGCCTGGTGTCTACCAGGTGTAGTCTTACACTGCGGAGTTTCTACTGGCGGTTATGGCTGCTGTAGGCTACCAGTGTGCTGCGACATGGCGCTGGATCATGGGCAGGTAAGCACTATCGGTAGACTGTAGCCTAGAAGCAGGCAGCGGGCTCATACGTAGCGATGGTCGCTGAGTTTCTGGCTGCTGTGGGCTACCAGTGTGCTGCGACATGGCGCTGGATCATGGGCAGGTAAGCACTATCAGTAGACTGTAGCCTGGACGCAGGCCAGCGTGTACTTGTCAGAAATGAGGAGATACGCAGGAAAACCAAAGTGACCGATATAGCTCGCAGAATTGTTAAAATCAAGTGGCAGTGGGCGGGGCACATAGCTCGTAGAGATGATGGCCTTTGGGGTAGAAAAGTTCACGAGTGGCGACTACGGGCCGAAAGACGTAGCGTGGGCAGATCCCCAACTAGGTGGACTGACGATTTGATGAAGGTTTATGGAAATCCCTGGGGGAGGCCTTTGTCCAGGAGTGGACATCATTTACGAACTATAATAAAATACATTTAAAAGAAATAGTTTTATATCTACAGGTTTAATAGGTTTAAAGCTTTATACTAATGGCACTCATTCTCCCCAGGACAAGAAGAGAATCCGAAGAGAGCAACTGCGATTCCCTCTCTCGACAAGCCGCGATCCGCATCAGCCACTCCCTACCTGATCTGCAGACGGAACCCTTGAAGCAGGAGTACGTTCAGGAGCACAAGGACCCGGCTAAGAAGGTACGTGACGTATTTGTGTGTCTAAAAAGAAAGTTCTTCAGTATCATAATCATCATCATTTCAGCCACAGGACGTCTACTGTTGAACATAGCTAGGCCCAATGATTTACATATTGACCAGTTGGTAGCGGCCTGCATCCTTCGCATTCCTGCTATATTTATGAGGTCATCGGACGTCATACGCTGCGCTTTTCGGTTAGTGGCCTCCACTCAAGAACCTTGCTGCTCCATCAGCCGTCAGTTCTGAAAGTTCTTAACAGCATCCTAATGAGGATACCAATCTTGGATGCATTTATTTTAAGCAGTTTTTAACTAAACTTCCAGTCTTCCCAATTTCTTCTTATCATAATATTTTACATGACTAGATAAAGCATTTTAATTATGTAGAAGATTAAAATACCTAGCTGTTTTCAACTCTTTGGAATTGCGGAGCGATCGTTTAAAATCCTTCTAGTGCTAGACAGACGAGTCTCTTCATTGAGACTGATTCGACTATAATTGACAGATCGAAATGAAAATATCTTGAGACCATTTCATCGCAAGGAGTGTTGTTATAAGGCAAACAACTTTTACTTGGAACGTGAATTATGAAGAGAACAAAATGCGAATAATTTCATGGATTTTTCTAGTAAAACAAATAACAGATTAAGGGAATTGACGAGGTGCAGAATTAAAGGGAAGGAAAGGAATTAAATTGGATGATTCAGTAAAAAATCCGTTAACATTTTTCTTAAATTCAATTCTCCTAGCGTTAGATAGCTCGCCGAATACATGAATAATTATCATCTTTGTTTATATCGTGCCCAAGGCTTGGAGCCCGAAATCAATAGAATTTCTTAGAAAGCTTTAGCGGTACAAGGGATAATTTGGGAGTAAAATCCCGTAAACCCTACTATGGTAAGCCCTGTGAATCCTTTCCCTTCGTTATAACGATACGTTAAAAGCTGGGTATAAGTAGAATACCTGCCCACACGAAATAGGTGGGTTTAGTTACATTATAAGGTTGTTTTTTTTGGAATACTAAATGACTTGTTTATCAAACGTTTTTATCTATTAAATTCCAATTTGTAAACATAAACAAAAAGCCCTTGAGTGACTTGGAACTATGAAGGTCGAGGTTTATATACCTACGAGTATGTATTCAACCATAATGTAATGACGTTTATATGTAAACCACAACACAAACACCCGTATTTACAAAAAATACTATAAGTGAGTAAAAAATGTTTCTGTGGAATTACAGGAACATGGGAACACACAAAGTTGGCATAAAATTTCAGTAAATAAGGGTAGAAAAAATTCGTAAATAATTTTTCTTTTTCTTCATAAAAACTCGCCGGTGTTAAGTTAATTGCTTCACCCTACCTAAAGCTGAATTTCAATAACGTCGCTCCATTTATAATGCCGACAGAAAGCAGAAAAAGGAAATTAGCGAAAAATTCCAATGCTGCAAATATCAGGGAATTCCATTGTTTTCGCGGGGCAATGTCCCTTCTGATTAAGGGCAGCTCGCACTATGTGTCACATACATTATTATTATGTAGTACAAGATGTATGTGTACGTGTTTGTACAAATGTTTTTTTCGCATTTGCGACTTCTCAAACGCGTTTTGCAAATAATTTTGGATCAGTTTTTGCAAGCATCAAATCGTACCAAATCGTATGACTTCGCATATATCTAAGTCATCACGGCACAGAATGACCTACTAAGCAATGCGAACTGTCTTTTTTCTTGCCAATGAACAGAAATATATATAAAATGCTATCATAAGTCAAGTTTCGTGGTATTCCAGCCACCATTTTGTTGTTTAATTCCAATATTGTGTAATTTCTTCCATCCTAAGGGAGATATGTATCACTTGGTTGTTTGAAAGATAATCAATATTCTTGTGCGAACAATGTCTAATATCTTTATTATACAAAATGATAATATAAAGATATTTTCACGTATTTATTGGTTATGATTAGTTACAAGAATCTTAGTAAGATGCTAATAATATATTATTTAAATATCGAATATAGTGACTATTTCACATATTAATTTACTGAGTGAAATGACGAAAAAATTGAGGATTTTGGGTCTCCAATCTGTGCTTAAATATTTACTAAATTGTGTCAACTGGTGAATTATTTTGAACTTATTTTTTTTAATAATACTACCTACGTCATTAAAATCAACTTCTTTAATCATCTCACTCGACCTAAAATAACTTGTAAAAAGTATATTTTGCTTTACGCGTTTTATAGCCCAAAACGCGTCATGATACTTTCTTAATTTTACGGTAACATCACAGAAGCCCGTGGAAGTTACGACTGGGCCGTATTTTTTATATTTCCTTGTCTAACGCGTTATTGCTAAGAAACCATAAAATGTCCAGAGTCTTATAAGAAATTGTTTTAAGCTACTCTTTGTAGACAAAACATTGTGCTTTTCAAAGAGTCTTTGAGCTCAATTTGTAGTCAATTTGTTATGGTAATTAGTAATTTATTAATTATAATACGTAACGCCTGGCGGAGCTAGCAACAAAATACATAAGTAGAGTTCGGCTATAAGGCGTGGTTGAAGCATACACGAGTTGTTTTAGAATAATTATGTACCTAATACTTAATTAGGGACAAAACATAACATGGTCATTACGAAACATTAAGACGTAGTTAAGGATCATCATCATCATCAATTTCAGCCATAGGACAACCGTCCACTGCTGAACATAAGCCTCCCCCAATAATTTCCACAAAGGCCGGTTTAAGTACTCCTGTCAAAATGACGCAGTTTGTCCTAATACTGATTTAATTAGTGAGGGCCACTTCAAAACTACTGTTTTACCTCAATAACATAAAAGAGGTGTATGATTTTAATGAAGGGTTCCGCAAAATATTCCCTCGGGTAGTCGTAATTTTATAAACCAGTAAAGCAAATTAACTTATCACCACTAAATTTCTACAAATTATTTTGAATTTTATCGTAACTGTATACAGTTCAAAATATGCTACGGATATATTATTTAAAATCCAAAACGTTTACCTGTCGAGCGATCTTCATTCTGACAGCTGATATCGGCTGAGCTACCACAAGGAGATGAAAATTAAAACTGGCATGTGGGAAATTCCTGGAAAATTTCCAGTAAGAAATAAATTAGATTTTCCAGTAAAAATGTTGAGATTACGCGTCAGAGTTTGCTTTAAAACATTGTTAATCAATGTTAAATCAATTCCCAGTATTTTTCAAGGAAATTTTGTGAGGACAATTCGCGTAATCCTGACTTACTTAATTATAAATGCGAAAATGTTTTTTTTGCCTGTTACAAGTACATGTTTACGCTTAAACCACTGAACCAATTTAGATGAAATTTGGGCAAGAATTAGTTTGAGACCCAGGCAAAAACATAGGATAGTTTTTATTTTAATTTAGCTTAATACAATTATTATTATTTAATTCCTCCTCTCCATTGTTGTTGTGCCCGACAATCATGGTGACCTAATTAAATTCTGTAACACCATATCATGCAATAAAGTATTGAGAATCCCCATTTTTTGAAAGAATAAAGTCTTTCTGAGAGAAACCAAAATTTCCGCGGGCGAAGCCACGAGCAGACAGTAGTTTATGAATATACAGAGTTTCCATACCTCAGAATATCTACTACGTGTTAACGAAGTAACGCTTCTTGAATTTTATGCACCACATTTATATCCAACTGAAAGACACAAATATGATCCTCATTTACCAGGGATTGTTTCTGGAATTTTCCAGACATTTCCTATGGAAATTCCAGCGGAGACAAGTTTATTCCATTATATTTCAGTGTCTCAAGTTCCTTTTATGCGCTGGTTTCCAGAAAGTATGAGGAATGAAAATTATTTGAACTCTGCAAGTTTGTTATATGTTTATAGAAGATTTTTAAAGGATGAGATTTTTGTGTGTTTTGGTTACATTAAGTTTTTCCTGAAAGCTCTTCGTTAAAAAGGAATCAGGGAAAGTGAAATCTGTGAAATAATTAAAATTGGAATAAAAATTAAAAAAAATCTTGTGAATATAGGTATCTAATGGCTGATGGTCTCACACATGAGCCTCTAAATCAGTGTTTCTAGTTTTATTTGTTTTATCGATGCAAGGCACATGTTTACAGTCAGTCAGTTTCAGTTAAGATGCAGCCAAAGTGTAGTTAAACTGGGAGTTTTTTTTTAAAGAAGTGCATAATTGCAAAATAGACGGTAATTTTGTTCTCTGTTTGCTAGTCCACAACGAAGCTGCACGAGCATCGAGTTACAAAGGCCCCACCTTTGGTGTTAAATGTATCGGAACGTTGAGCACTTAGTCGCTTACATATTTTTAGATATGGTTTTTCACATTCTCCTTTTTTAAATTTCGTGGATATTGAAAAATGATTATATGCCTTTTGCGTTGGTTTTTTTCAACTTTATTTTCTTTCATCAAAAAGCAACTAACTAAATGGCTTTACTAATAACATAAACTTACAAATATTACTAATACCTCTTTTGATTGATTACTTACTTACTTTTGAGCGTATAGTTAAATTTTGCGTTAAAAAAAGTAAGATAGTTATAGATACTGAAGAAGTAATGAAGAATGATGTATGAAACACAGCGTGAGACGTCCACCCACAAGGTGGACCGATCACCTCATAAAGGTAGCAGGAAGGTACTGGTTGCAGGCTGCTACCAACCGGGCGACGTGTAAATTTGGGGGAGGCGTATGTTCGGCAGTGGACGTCCTGTGGCTGAAATGATGATGATGATGATGATGAAATCGCTCTATAATGTGTAATTAGGAACTAACGCAGTCGCATTCCTGTTCCTTTTAACTAAAGGGTGACTAAACTCTGTTCCTTGATTGTTTGCACCCTGATGGGGTTTTATTTAAATTATTTGCGAAGGTCAAAGAGAAATCTTTCAATGTCGAGTTAGTCAAAGGATTTCAATTAACTATATTAAAATTCTTATTTTCGTCACTTCACTTGAAATTTGACGGTTATTTCTGATCAAAATATCTTTAAATACATTATTACTTTTGCTATGAAACATTAAATATGGCAAATTGTTTTCTTTATTTGATACTACAACTATCACTCCTAATACAAAACTTCTGTTTCCCGTAATAACTGTTTTAATATAATCAGATATAATTGAATACTAAATACACAAATTCTACAAAAGAAGATACAAACATAATACAAGAGCATTGAATATTAGGATTAAAAGATAAAACAAAAGATGTAAGATGTTCTTAAAAGATAAACTAAGGAACATAAAGGAACTACGTGACTCGCCTGACCGCGTGGGGTCAATAACTCCTGAGCTTATGTACAGTCACGGAATGAAAAGGTTCCTCAGTTTTCAAATTGATTCCTTCAACGAATCGCGAACACATATTACCTTTTGAAACTATGTTACAGAATAATCTCGAGTTAGTGAAATTAATCTTTAACTGTTCGTCAGTAAAGTTTAAAATTATTCAGATCAAAGTTGTTTGACGATTTAACTTGTCAAGAAGATTATTATGATTGATAAACTAAAACCTTCTTGTTGGTGCAACCTGCCATTATCTATTAAATAATAAAAACTACATTTTGTAACATTGCACTGATGGGATAGAAAAATAAACAGGCAAAACCTTATTCGTTAGCAAACGTCATATTTATTTAAATGTTAGCAGCAATGTTTCTTGCACGGTTATGTTGGCAGGTTTGACTCTTACAGTACCTACCTAGTGCAAGCGAAAACCGACACTAAGGTGACGAACCTTTTCATTCCGCGACTGTACTTTATTAAATCTTTTGCAAGGTATCCTTCCGTTTGGCCAAATTACTTTTCGCCAAATTTCACTTCGCAAACAACTTATCGCCAAAGTTTTATGTCCCAAATGAACTTTTAGCAACTGTACTTTTCGCAACTAATTCATTTGGTCAAATTATCATTTGGCAAAATTTTACTTGGCAAATGTTTAAATAGCAAATGTTTTATTTTGCCAAATATTATATCCCAAATAATTTGTTTGGTCAAATTGACACTTCTCATACTTACCCACCGTTACCCACAAATCAAAGCATAAGGCACATAATCATGGTTTTCACAAGAATTTTATGTATAACAAAGAGTTTGCAAAAAATAGTATGGTTGCAAAATGTAGGTATTGCAGAAAATAGTAGGTTAGGTTAGGTTAGAACAGTGACCCTTAATGCGCGAAGGCGAGCGAAGCGGGCCGCGGCAGCGGCCGCCGAGCGCTAGAATCAGCTCTATTTTGGAAATTTCGATAAAAATAATGAAATAAGAAAATTAATTTAGAACAAATTTTATATTAACTACCCTCTAAACAAAATAATAACCACAAGCTAATTTATATTCCATTCTATGCACCAATCAAATTATTTTGTAAATAGTTTATCGTGGAACATTTTTGCCAAATGAAACATTTGGCAAACCATACTTTGCCAAACAATAATTTTCTAAACAATAATTTGCCAAAAACGACATTTGCGAATTAAAAGTTTGCAATAAGTTGTTTTGCCAAATGAGAATTTGCCAAATGAAAATTTGCGAAACGTTGTTTGCGATGTGATAATTTGGGAAACGTTTTTTGGCCAAACATTAGTAATCCCTTTTGCAAGCTTTCATAATCGGCCTGCCAATCCAAGTTGAACTTGCAATGGTAAAACGAAATTAGTTTGTAATTTCGCACTTCTTCACAGATAATTGGGTACTCATCTTATCAAAAAGAACAATTCATTCTAATCCTGACCTGACTGAGTTGGTTTTTGTTGGATGTCCACAGCTGGACATGACCTCAATGATTTCAAGATTGCCCAGTTGGTACCAGCGAGTTACTGCAACCTTAACATGGCCATCTATCCACCTATATTGCTATGTTAAGCTCAAATGAGTTGTACCTACTCAAGTCTATACTTTTCACAAACGTCGACATTTAACAGGCATTCAAAATCAGGCTTTAAATAATTTAATTATCTGAAAACCAAGATCGTATCGAATGTCTTCATAAACCTTTATAAGCAATAAAAGACGCAATCACTTTGTACTGGGGGTCTACCACGTAAAACGACTATGTTTCAACTGGCAATTTCTTTCTCGCACATGCCAGCATCTTCGTAGGAGAGAAAGAGAGACGTATAGACCCGTATTCGGTTACATTTTGCTTAATAGGGTGTGAGTAATAAAATCCAAGTACTTATACTTCGGCGCTCCATCCCAACCATTAATTAATTAACTTAAACTCAAGAACCTGGCAAATTATTTAATGATTAATAGTCTTCAAAGGTTGGGAAAGCTGTATTTCTTTTGCAATTAATCTTTTTAATTGCTTGTAGATTAAAAACTAGAGCTTTTGAAAGGTTTTGTGATGGTAGGTTAAAATTGAGAAAGTGTTGCTGTGTTTTATTTATGACTTTAGAATTTGGAACTGAAGAATAAAATAATATCTCACATATTTTTATGAGTATATCGGTCAATATGTCAACTTATTCTTCAAATAAAATCTATAATTGGCTGCGATACTTTCTATATATGCATGCCCAGTACGTAATGCTGTTTCTAACGCCCGCATACACAAACGATACTTGCTTAAGTGAAGCAGCAAATCGAACGCACAGCGTTGAATAGAGCTCTGTGATTGGTTCGTGTGTCATCCTGAGCGTCCACACGCACTGTGAGACTTCATAGTAATGTCTGTGAATACGGGCGTAAACAACCCAAGATAGAGTTCGTTAAGTTTCGAGGAACAATAAAACTAGGTAGGTACCTAATACTATATCGTCGCAATATGAGCTGTATTATCATTCTTGACATTGAAACTCCTATTTAGTAGACTAAAAACCTCTCAAAAGGCTGTATCTTGAAAGTCAAAGTCTACAGACATGTGATTATTCCCTCTGCTTTTCATTTCACACATCCATTTTGTCCTTACCTAGTCATTTGTTCAGAGTCTAATAAATTCCAAGAAAAAACCCAAACAATCCACACATTCCCAAACTTTGACGTTCACTTTACAAGACTTTGACCTGTGTGTTCTGCAAGTGATTTGTTTGAAGCAGTACAAACCTGAACTTTGAGAAAAATAACTTGCTGAGCTAAAGGTGAAGTAGTGTTGTCGATATCCACTATCGATATAGATCGTTTCATCCACGACGACACGCCCCGCCATTCTTCCGCTTATGTTTGAGTGTTATCGGTACACGCTAAATCATCTATGAGTGTACACGCACACTACAATAATGCCGCTCGGATTGCTCGGATCAAACTCCCCGCACCCCGTGCTTCCCTCGACCAAAAATTATTGGGGCGCGTCTTCGTGGATGAAACGAACTATAGTAACTTAGGTAAAGGCAAAATAACTTATAGTATGGAATCTATCGAGAGATAGTTTTATGTCCGATATTATTGTGACTTCTAATAGCATTAACCAAAACGTGACAGATGATATGACAGGGAATAAAGGTAAAGGGAAGGTCGACATGCACTACGCTGATGCGTGACCCAGTATAAGATAAGATAAAATAAACCAAAAGCATTCGATATTATCGATAGTTTTGGTTATCTGATAGCTTTTACAATATCGATATTATTGGATGTAAAAACATCTATAGTATTGCTCACAATGTCCTATGACTATCGAAACTATAGACACAGGGGGCTTAAGTGTGAGTTTACATCAAACGTATTCGATATCGACTGCGTAAAAAATGTCATTATGACGGATTGTACAGCGTCCTAGCGGATAATTTCAAGAACTAAAATCTTCATAGATTTTTTGACGCACTCGATACAGAATACGTTTGATGTAAACACACACTAAGCCCCCAGGTAATATTAACGGATCTTGAATATTTTTCGAGTTCAACTATCTATCGACAGTGAAATTATCGACGGTTTCGCAACACTAATGTAAAGCGACTTGACAAAGTTGAAAGAGCTTTAGTTGCTGTCAGAAATACACTTTCAAACAATCAATTGTATGTGAAGTAGCAAACATGGCATTTACTTCATATTGGTTGGCTGCTAAGTTTGAATAATACGAGTAGAATATGAATAGGCTTTTGTGGATATAGCTTACTAGTTTTAGCCTGTGACTTCGTTCGCAATTTCAGTAAAAATGGAACCTATTAGGGCCCTCGCCCACGGCGACTTTTGTAGCGATGCAGGAGAAGAATACATGTTACACACTACACAGTGTATGATTCCCACTAGGGCGGTACAAACATATCTAAATCTTCAAAACTTTTTGAAAATCTGTCTCATACTGTTGAATAATATTATAACCTCTACATAAAATATTTTCCCCAACTTCAAACTTCATATTACAAAGTGCATCAACAAAGATGAAATTTCCCAACCACGTTTCATCCCTTAATACTGTAGACTAAGGCTGCACCAATTTCTCGGTCTTTGCCTCAAAGGGATGCCGTTCAGAGAAATCTGGACGATCTAATATTGATGCAGGGGTAGCTCGGATTTTGATAGTAAATACTCTGATAGTTCCTGGAAGACGAGCCTAGAGCATATAGAGTTGATAAACGGTGCCGTACACTATGGTGCGTATAATAAAACTACACTAAGGCTGGATTGCACCATCTTACTTTAACTTTGACAAACGTCAAAAATCTGTCAAATTCCATACAAAAAGCACCGGTTATCGTCATAGTTACCGTTAAAGTTACGTGGTGCAACTCAGCCTAAAACAAGATTCAATCACAGTCTAGAGACTGTCATATTTATGTTTGTTCTAAAGCTTTAATATAAAAGCGAAAGGTCACTGACTGACTGACTCACTCACTCTTCACAAAATCTCAGAAACTACAAGTGCTAGGAGTCTCAAATCTCAAATTTTGCATGAGGGTTAATTTTAGAACTTAGGTGCTCACTAAGACGGGATTTTGCAAAATTCATCCCCTAAGAGCGTAATACGGGATCTACGCGTGAACCCATGAAGTCGCGGGCGGCCGGTAGTATTAAAATAAAAACAATTAAACGCCTCAATCTATGCTTAAAATTGAGTGAAGGCTCAATTTTACTTGTTCTATTGTATAGTACAGCAACTTATTGACAGTAATTGAACTAGCGTTCCTCGAATCTCAACAACAACTTTGGGCTATTGTCGCCTCTATCAAATATACTATAAAAACCTTTTATGTAATTGTCCATTTGGATATCCATCAGAAAAAGCAAAAAGCTGTTTATTGTAGTCGCAATATTATGTACTATGTACGTATGTATTGTGCACCCAGGTAGCGAGATGATTCGGCAAAACGCTTTGACATTTCAAAGGCAACCCTGCTAAATGATTTAGAAATGTGAGATCTTTCTCAATCTTAATAAATGTCTCTCACAATCATTCCGCCATCTGAGAGTCGTGTCAAAAAAGAACTGGAAGAACAGTTTAATTCCAAAGTAAGGTAAAGGCTTGTGAAGTTTGTCACTTGCTGATGAAGTGTTTGATAGTGTTTTAGAAACTTTTCTGACAGATAAAATTAAATTGTAGGTTTCACAGGTCTCAAATATCTATACAGGGTGACTTTGAAATCGTTGGCATCCTTTTAAATAAGACTCTACTCATAATACATAGTGCATTCCCCAAATATTGTCAACCGGTGAAATTGGACCTTACTATAAATAAATGTAAATTATTAATTTTAAAGATATTTCAAATAACTCTACCATTAATTAGAAAGACAGTTTTGATTAAGTATGTTGCACAGAATCAACATAATTCAAACAACAAACTAAATTAAAAATGTAATCACTCCCAGACGATCTCATATTTTATTATTTCGTCTCAGACCAAATACCACTACGTCATTCAGCAGACACCAGAAGTTTCGTTAATCAAAGTTCGAAGAATACACAAAGTAATATCATTTATTATAGTTGTATTTTATGATCAACTAGCTATTGCCCACGGCTTCACCCGCGTGAAATTTAGTGTCACAAATCGGCACAAATTATAACCTATAAGTTAATCTGGATTACAAACAATAATACTGTAAGTTTCAACAAAATCCATTCAGTAGTTTTTGCGTGAAAGAGTAACAAACATCCAGACATCCATACATCCAGACATCTAGACATCCAGACATCCAAACTTTCGCATTTATAATAAGTAGGAAGTAGGATAGGATATTAGTAGGAAGTAGGATTACAAGAAACGTAGACTGGACTGACGTCATAGTCTAGTAGGCTACAGATTTTGAAATGAACGTGTGCCATCTTATCGCAATTCTTCATCATCATCATTTCAATAGGACGTCCATTGCTGAACATACATAGATCTCCCTCAATGATTTTCAGATTTACTGTTTGTTAGTGTGTTCACAAAACTGTTTAAAAATTAATTTAAACAGGTTTTAACGCGATACGCGGATAGGTAACATTGAAATATTACCTGTATTTGCCTGAAGTTTAAAGTAATTAATTATGCAACGCGAAACCTTTTTAAAGTTGAAGAAGGTTATCGTAACTCTCCGATCACCAATAAAATAAACATTCTGATAATGCAGTAAGCAATAAATGTTTAATCTCCAAGCCTCTAATTAATGTTTATTCCACAAAATAAACTGTAACACCGCAATTAATTATCATTCCAACGTAACCTGATATTCCTTTGATAATCATACAAAGCAGATCGCCTCTGGCCGGTCTGAGACCCTTTCGGCTTAATTTATAAATTACAAGATTATTATACACTAGCTTTCCGCCCGCGGCTTCGCCCGCGTGGAATTTTGTCTGTCACAGAAAAACTTTATCGCGCGCGTCCCTGTTTCAAAACCCGGGATAAAAACTATCCTATGTTCTTTCCCGGGACTCAAACTATCTCTATGCCAAATTTCATCAAAATCGGTTGCGAGGTTTAAGCGGGAAAGCGTAACAGACAGAGAGACAGACAGACAGACAGACAGACAGACAGACAGACAGACAGACAGACAGAGTTACTTTCGCATTTATAATATTAGTTGGGATTTTAAGACTAGTGATGTGAATTTAATAGTCGAATACGACGAAAACTAACGCCCGTTTCATACTATGAGTTCTCACAGTGCTCGTGGACCCACAGGGTGACACACGAACCAATCACATAGCTCTATTCAACGCTGTGCGTTCGATTTGCTGCTTCACTTATGCAAGCATCGTTTGTGAGTACGGGCGTAAGGGACACGTTTTTAGGTTATTTCATAGATAACATACAATCCTCTAATTGATCATACTACCTAGTTGAAGGATGTCTTACTTAGTTTGAGACTAGAAGCGTAGTGAAAAATGTCCAGGGATATTTATTTATTTAATTATTATTTTTTATTTTATGGTGATGTAAATAAGCACAAGACATATTATTTTTATTGAAGTTTATTATCAAAACACGCTTAATATTTAATGCGATTATCGAAATGTTTACTTTAGTAAAGCAGATTAAATTTTATGTTTGTGAAAATACTATTATGTATACAGTATAGTGTATTTCTTTACTCAAAATAATTTTATTCATTGAAAGTAGACTCAAACTAAATATTCGTAAACATAGGTGCTTATTATTTGTTACAACACTATTGTAGGTAAAGTGAATTATTTAGCCAGACAAAGAATCTACTGATAGCATCTTTCTTTGGCTCTTGTAACTGGGATTTTTAAGGTAAGGGCACGATCTCTATCTTACTCGTATAGTAAAATTCTTAATTTTATTCCGTAAGTTATTTTTTAATATACTTACATGACATTCACTTATTTGCTAAATTGTGGCCGTTTGTATATAAATAACTAGCTTTTCGCCCGAAATTTCGTTTGTCACAGATCGTCATAAATTATAGCCTATATGTTATTCTGGATTATGAACAATAATACTGTAAAGTTTCATCAAAATCCGTTCAGTGGTTTTTGAGCCTATTCATTACAAACATACAAACATACAAAAATAGGTACAAATCTTTCCTCTTTGTAATATTAGTATAGAAAAGTAATCTTCCCTTGACATAAGAAAAGTGTTAAACTCCATTTAAGAATAAGAAACTTTAGCATTTAAAACATACTCGTAGATAGGTATTATTTATCATATTATATGTCCAATTGTCCATCAGACAAAAGATTAATATAATTATCTATAAGCAATTATCTTTTCCCTGCCGAGTGATTCTAACATTGATCTATGTATGAAACATAAAGCTCATACTTCTTTTAACTAACTGAATTCCAGTTTATATGGTTATAGAAAATCTCTACTAATAAAGTGGTCGTAATCGCTTGGTAGTGGATAGTAAATATGGGTTTGTTACCAAAATTAAACAAAAACAAAAACGTCAATTAAAAAAGTAGCTCACTTAGGGTCAAACGGGCGAACTTGTATTCTTAAAAAGACCTCACCTATACACCCACGAAGTTTGTCTAACCTTCCACCAAACACCCTGTATAGTTTAAAGAAAAATCTCTACTAATAAAGTGGCCGTAATCGCTTGGTAGTAAATATGGGTTGGTTGCCATAACTCCGTGTAATATCGTGTAACAAGACACCGAGTTAATGAGAGAGACCTCAGTAGCACACAGATGTTGGAAAAGATGTTAGGAATAGATTTTTAAAGAACTATAAAAGATAAGTTATTAAATGCTTTATTTGAAACAGATTTAGGTTATTAAGTTCTGGCTTACAGAATCTGTTCTATCTACTAGAAATATTTTTTTTTTATAAATAAGTAAATATCCTGGAACATTTTACACTGCGCTTCTAGTCCCAAACTAAGCAAAGCTTGTACTATGGGTACTAGACAACGGATATTATAAACATACTTAAATACTTTTTTTTGTAAATATTACATAGAAAACACCCAGTCCAATACAAACAAATATGTTCATGCACACAAATATTTGTACTGTGCGGGAATCGAACCCGCAACCTCCGGAATAGTAGTCCGTTTCGAACCACTACACCAAACGGCCGACGAATTTGATATCAAACAGCGACTTTCTTCCATCGTCAAAAGTCGTATGTATTCTCACTTTCTTTGGCCATATTACATGTGGAGATGTTGCTTCTGTTGAATGACTTGTCGTGCTGGGGAAGATTGAGGGGTTAGGTCGCCCATGCGCTGGACTGACCAGGTTCAAATCGCACTCAATGGTCCACTCCACGAGTGCACAAAAAGGGCTGCAGTGCGGGAGGAATGGTGACAGATTGTGAGGCTTGCCACCGACCTGATGTGACGATCACGACCACTCTGGCAAGAGTGTATCGACGAAGAAGAAGAAGGAGGAGATAGAAAGAAACATAATTTTTGTACACTTCAATATCGGTTGAATAAAGTCAATATGCTACTTACTCGTATATTGCGGGAGAAGCGCATTTTGATAGCACAGAAAAATCCAGACTATTCCCACCTCTCGTCTCCATCGCTATACACGCCTGTCTAGCTAATATCTATCACCTACCTAACCGGTGAAGGGCAAGTTTGTCCCTAGGGAATATTTATACAGTCATTGGACCCGTAATTAAATTAAGCAGAAGAACGTAAGGTTCTTAGAACTTCTAAGTGTTTGATGTTAAGGAACGACTTCTTTCCAGTGCAAATATCAATTGAGTAGTGAACAAATTCTCAATTTGTAAGATTCCGAATTCTCAATTTGTCAGATTCTGAATTCTCAATTTGTAAGAGAGATATTGTGCGCGATTTTGGATTTGAATCATAATTTAGAGATGGGACTGACACTTCCATATATTTTTAACTCTGAGATGCTAGCTGCTAACCAAACACTTAAATGCGAAGTTTGCTCTACGTTTTAAGTATAATTTACAGTGGCTCAGCGGCGTTTTATTAAGGCACAAGCTTACTGCAGAAACTCGTTATGAAGTTTTTAAGTAGTTATCTGATTAAATAACCTCGAATAATATTTATTTTTGTGACCTTCATAAAACTGCGCAATAAAATGAATGACGCAATTGATTTAGTGAAAACATAATACAGGGTGTTCCAAAATTAGCACTTCATACGTACACCAAAGATGGGCCTAAGACTCATCGAACAAGTATATCAAGTCACTTGAAAATACATTAAGATAAGTCATAATCTTAATACTCATGAAAAATTTCTATGGAAATATTAGACTTTTAGTTTTAGGTCCAGCTACCTCCGGTGTCAGTGTGACATGCAAATTTTGGGAGACCCTATATAAAATGATCGTATAATGACTTAATTGATAATTTATGTGTTGCTTAGAAAAAGGTCCGTGGCCATTGTTTTGCCTTATTTTACTCTGAAAGTTATCTAACTAAACAAAATGTTAGGGACCGATGTGGTTTCATCAAAGAGTTTATTCCATAAACAACGTGCATCGAAGCATAGACAAACATGTTTATGCTAACGCATGTATTTCACAACCGTTACTCGAATAAGTGAATCTGGGATGATCTAAAGTTTTCAATGCATAAGAATTTTATAGAGTCAATTTTAAACTCAGTTCCGTTTAACTTGACCAAATAATAAAAGTAATAAAGTACGTGAGTGGTAGAACGCGCGAGAGTTTAAGATTCTTATCCTTCTGGATATATTGGAAAAGATTTAAACTTCGGCAGATATAAAGCTGATACAAGACATTGCTACGAACCTAGCAGTCAGTGAGAGCCAAAGCACACAATTAGGCCACGAAACTAGCAGTCAGTGAGAGCCAAAGCACACGATTTTGCCACGAACCTAGCAGTTAGTGAGAGGCAAAGCACACATATTAAGCCATGAACCTAGCAGTCAGTGAGAGCCAAAGCACACGATTTTGCGTATAGCGTGACACGGCGCTGCACCACTCGTGTGCGCGTCACAGATATTTCTATGTAAGATGGCGCAGCGACACCGCTCCGGCGTCGTGTGTTTCGGCTCATAAGATGAGACAAATAACGTGTTGCTGACCCCTTTTTAAGGATTTGTGCCGAAACAAATGGATGTCACATAGTAAAACCTTTGTTTTTCCGTCCAATAAACATCTGGAAAATTGAATTTAGGTTACATTAAACGATATAAATGCTCTGTCTGATTTTAAAAGGTGCTTCTGGTACTATCTAATTATTGATTTATTTCGTTAGTCCTTTCAGCCAAACGACGTCCACTGCTTGACAAAAGCTTCTTCCAATGATTTCCACAACGACTGGTTCTGTGCTGTTGCATCCATTCCATTCATTGATTAATTTAAAGACTTGGTAATATCAGAGTACAAAATACTTTTCACTCGAGCAACCTTTGGGTCAAGCAGAAAGTTTGAGTAGTAGGTGCATAATGGTCTACGTTGCAGAGAAATAAACCACCTTCTTATCTTTCCACCAGGTCCTCCGGCAGACCACGCTCCCTATCGTGCCAGACCGCCACCAGACCTTCCAGCGTCAGTTGTCGCACCGCCTTGACCTGCCTTCCATCCAGTTCAGCATCTGCAGCCTGGAGCGAGCTGACTCTTCCATTGGACTTATTAAGGTTAGTAAAATGTATTTATAATAATTGCATAAATGGTGGGCTTAATGCCAGTGGGCGTTCTCTGCCAGTTAACCTATGCTCAAGCAGAGACAGTAATACTTTTTTGAGTAAATTGGATATTTTGACACCATTAACCCAAATTTCCAAAACGCGTCTTTAAAAAACTCATTAGCTCTAATAATTGATTGTCTAATTAAAAACTGTGATAATTATAAGCTGTACAATTTTGTAATTTTAAAACAATAATAATAAATAATACTTAGTTATTTCACCAATGATTTGAATTAAGGATATTTTTCAGGGATAAAATAACGTGTTACTTTTAAGCTCGTACAATCTTCTTAGAATCGCTAATGGACTGTCATTTTGAAAATTTAAGTAAAAATAATAGGCTTGTTTGTTGTTTTTGACGTAATTCTAACTAATCGTAGTATTATTGCTAAAAAACTTATCTCGTTTATGTGCCGATCGTGCTTAAAAGTCGTCAAAAATCTTTAAAACAAAAAGTTTAAAGTTATTTTTGCCATTGCTTCGAGACAAACATTTGATGAGTGCAGAAAAAACACTGAAAACTTGATGAAAAATTTAGACCTTACTTTCTATCATAGAAGAAATACAAAGAAAATAATAAATGAAATCTATAACGAGGGTGTTTGTAATGAAAGGATGTAGACATAGACATTAATACACATATTAATGAATATTACGTGTTCATATCGAGTCTGCTTTTGACATCAATAACAAGGTCAGAATACGCACATAACTCTATTTCAGATTAAATAACTTTGTGAAACTCACGTAGGCACAGCTGTTACATTATAAACTAAAGTTTTGTCTCATAATAAAGGTTCGTACAAAAAGATAATTATAAGAATATGTCATTGTTCTCTTTAGTCACTTCCATCCATCCCCTATGTCACTAATTCTTTATGTGATTAGTGGAATAATTTTCCCACGTGGATATCGTTAAAGGTGACTAAGGGACAAATATGGGGGGTCTCCCCCAAAGCATCTGGCTAGCATGGAGAGTATGGGCAAGGCCCTCTATTTGTCTCTGGTACCAAATTAGAGAGGGCTGTGCTTCTGCAATCAAGACTAAAAGCATAATTGAATGATTGTGATGATGATGTACTTTTACAATCTCTAAATGAATCATAATATTTTCAAATTCAAATTCAAATTCAAATTCAAAATATATTGTATAGGTCATCATCACCATCATCTTCATTTCAGCCATAGGACGTCCACTACTGAACATAGGCCTCCCCCAATGCTTATGTTAATCGATTGGTAGCGGCCTGCGTTCAGCGCTTCCCTGCTACCTTTATGATGTCGTCGGTCCACCTTGTGGGTGGTGGTGGTTTTCGTTAGGTATAGGTCAGGCCTAAAAGATACAATTATACAGACGTTCTTTGCGCATTTATAAAAGCTAAAACACATAAAAATTACCTGTACAGAACAAAGACAATCTTCAACCCATTCATGCACGTGGTAAAACAGAAATTAGTGAAAACCCTTTGTAATACTAACCATTGTTTTTTGGCTGAAATAACGAAAACTTAGGCTCAAATGAACGCTAGCCTGTTGATTACAACGCTTTGTCTCCGAGCTTTAGTTCGTTCCCGTAATTACAGCTTTTAGTCTTTTTACTTGTTGCCAGATTTTTAAAGTCCAGTGACTAATTTTAGAAAGAGATGCTGGATTTTGTAAAGGTGGTTTTGTGCAAAATGTCTTTATCGCTATAGTGAACGTAATGTTAGCAACTTTTCACTCAGTTTTATTTTTGTTAGTACTATGCCCGTTTTTACCATCAATCCCTAATTTTTAAGTGACCCTTATGGTAACAATTACGAGTAACAGACATTTTGTTTTTATAGGGGTCACTTAAAAATGAGGAATTGATGGTGAAAACGGGCACTAGTCTACTACTTATATTGAAAGTTTGTGAGATGGATGGATGTTTGTTTCTTACTCTTTCAGGCTTAAACCACTGAATTTATTTGGACGACATTTGAGATACAGATCTCAAATAAAATTAGAGATCCAAGAAAAAAATTAGATTATTTTTTATTCATGTTTTTTCAGGGCGACTAGCACATAATCAAGTTTTTCTGTAACCGACCGAAACTTTCGCAAGAGAAGTAGCTAAAAGCTAGTTTTAATAAGACATAACCACCCACAGAATGTAAAACATATTATCGTCCCCAAAAGATACTGCTCTACCTAATGGATGCAGGACTCGGAGGCGAACTGTAAGGAAAATAGTGGTGATCACAATAGATATAGATAACGGTCGTAGTGATACTAGGACTTTATAGAACTAGAATAGCCGCTGAACACAAAAAAAAACATAACCAAGAAATTGGGTTATTTAACCATTTAATTTTGAATTAATTTAAACAGGTTTTAACGCGATACGCGGATAGGTAACATTGAAACATTACCTGTATTTGAATGACGTTTCAACCTAGTTGCACCGGCCGTGGTCACAGGCTGACTGAAGCGTCGAGTGCGCGATCCGTATGGTGGGTAGAATCATCTAATTCTATTATTATTTCTTCTCCAAGTACATTTATAATTTTGTTATGCGAAAATCTTGCTAAAGTTTTGCATAGTTCCGAAGCCTAGTCCCAGTCTATCTTCCTAGAACTGTGCTCATTGCCTAGATAATTACATCACCCTGTGTGTATGTACTAACTTTACGTTGGTTCTGTTGCTAAACTTAGTTGCCCGACTTAGGCTGAGTTGCGTAAGACAATTAGTACGTATTCGAATTGTACACGACTAACGGAGAGGGTAGTAGGAAACTTTGTAAGACTAGCTTTTGCCCGTGGCTGCGCCCGCGTGAAATTCAGTTTGTCGCAGAAAACAAACTGAAGTTATTTGGTAATAATGAAGAACATAATTTTATGTATGGGTCTGGGTTTTACATGATAAATGTATGTACTTAGGACCAAATATTTATTGCCCGTATTCACAAACATATTACCTACTATGAGGTCTCACAGTGCGCGTGAACGAACAGGGTGACACATGAATCAGTCACAGAGCTCTATTCAACCTGTGCGTTCGATTTGCTCCTTCACTTAAGTAAGCATCGTATGTGAATACTGGCGTAAGTATATTTATCCGTTGTATGGGCTACCCACCCATAGTACAAGCTGTGCTTAGTTTGGGACTAGAGGACGTAGTGTAAAATGATCAAGAATATGAATTATTATAATGAGTGTACCTAATTAACATTATGGAAAATGGAGTAGATTGTTTACTTATACGGAATTAATCAGAGTTAATTATTATTTCAAAACTAAAGCACAGCACAACACTGTTTCCCAAATATTGAATATGCTCTGTTGACATTCAAATGTTTTTTCCATCGCCACCTTTGTTTCACTCAACGCTCTTATGGTTACGTAATAAGGTCGCTTTTAAGTCTTTGGCATGTTGATTGGCATACAATTTCCACAACATTTCCGAAATGCTCTCTCGTGCGATACGCTATGACAGACCTCTTGGCGTGAAGGAAATTGAACCTTAAGTATAAGACTTTTGAGTCTGGATTTCAATGTGAAGTTGGCATCAGCCTGTTGCTATTTTTAGGGCTGTATGAATGACCTATTTTGTTTAGTATTACTTTGTATGCTAACAAAGATACTTTGCTTACAAGCCCATAGCTGTATATGAGAATACATTACAGAGGATTACTGGTGTATTGCTCACATCAATACTTATGACTATAATTTGTATGTTTTAAAGACTGTAAACCCTTAAAAAGGAGGCTGACAATAGTGACTGAGTTTCTTGCGCTGCTTCTTCTCAGCACTGACCCATTTATTGTCCCGAAGCAGTAGTAGGTAATACAGGGTCGTATAAAAGTGCTTTTTAGAGCCTATTTGCAAAAATAGATAAGTTTTATGAGTAAGTTCGCCACCACGAACAATAAGCACTAAAAGTCGGTACAACTTGTTTACATTATTTCGGTAAGAGATGGCGTTGTCCGCTTTTAAGTTCGTGATAGTGTTTGAATTTTGCAGATGTTATGTAAGGCTTAAAATAATAATGTCACTTAATAGGACATTAATTGTATCTTACTATTGCTCAATTTATTGAATTGAACAAGATTATACCTACTTATTTGCTGAGAATTTTCTTAAATCATTCAATAAATAAGTAGTTTTTTCTTGTTTGGATTTGAATTTAATATTATGTACTTGATGAAAGCCTATTATTTATCAAAGAGTTCCACTTTAACTGCTTGAGAGAAGATAACGATTCTGAAGTCTACATAAGTTGATAGACAAATAACTTTAAAAAACATAACCCTCCTTCTGGCGTAATCGGGTAAAAATGAGAATAGAACACAAATCTACCCCAAAAAGTATGTATCTGAGCTCTTAGCCGAGTTTATTTGACACTTCAGTAGTTTTATTACACTCTACGCCCACAAACAGTTCTCATTTTATGTTTATACCACAGTAAATACCAGCGGTTTATGTACATGAAGACAATATACTCGTACAATGTAAGTTACACGAGGTTCAGCTTAAGATTGAAACAATTTGGTTTAAATTACCGTTAGAGGCTAATTTTTAAGCTTAAAACATAGTTAGGGGAGACCGAGGAGAGTTGTGACCGATGAGGGTTGTGATATTGTCGATTTTTGGAAACCTAATAACTATCAGTGATCTTGCAACAACGCGCAATTGTTAGCACGAGACTTGAACTAAAAACGCGCACAACTCTCCTCTGTTATAACTCTCCTCGGTCTCCCCTATTAAATATACATAATATAATATACATCCATATAATCTCAAAGTCAGTGTTTTAATGATTGCATATAATGTCCATCCATATAATCTCAAAGCCAGTGTCTTAATTTTGTGGCCTTATTTCATCATGATCACCATCATAGGACGTCCACTGCTGGACATAGGCATAGGTCTCCCTCAGTGATAAAACAAAAACAAAAGATTTGTTAAAAATATCCAGTGTTCTGCATGAATGCGCACTTTGATAAAATAATTGTCTGGAAAAATTCCACAAAGATTATCTTTTTTATCTATTTGGATGGTTTAATATAACCACATATTTCGGAATTGATTCAACACTTAAACGTCCCTTCGAAATGGGGGACATTGGCACAAAGTCTTTTTTCAATTTGTGTTTATCTGATGATTATGAATTATCCAGAGACCTTTTAAGGGAGGCGTCCAAACAATTTTTAAAGCTGTTATAAAGTAAATAGCTAAAATATTATGAGACAAGGAGAAGACATCTTCAACCGGGCTAGGATGCGCTTTATGATAAATTCTTATCGACAGTTTTACACGACAAGTGTATGCGCTTTTCTTCTGCAATCGATAAAATGCGTCGATAAGTTTATATCGTGGTGCGCATCTTAATGTGACTGAACTGTAACAGACCCGATATAAATGTCAACTGGATGATACCTTGGAAGACCTAGTAGAGCATCTCAATTAAAGCCCGGTCTCCGAGCACGTAGAATTTTGTCCAATGACCCCAAGCTACCCATCCTTATCGCTCGTGCGTAATTACGTTGCTGTCGCGCTCGCACACTCACTGCGGCCGCCCGTCGAACATTCGGCGACCAGACTAGTACGAGTAACATGGACAAAAGTAACATGGAGAAACGAAAATATTGAAAACAGTGACCGTGAACGTCCTTTGGTTGAAACGAACGAACGAATTAATTGAAAACGCAAAGATTACGTTATCACGTCAGTCAAATCTTGAGCCGTGGTAGCACACGTGAACGTAATTACAACTGTTATTAAGCTTAACGTTCCATAAAACATTTACAATTTAATCACAAAGTGACGTGTAGTAATAACGTTTGAGGCTGTATAAGCGCTGAAATAATTGCCATAAGGCGGGTTCATCCATACGAAGAGCTTAGTTTTAAAAGGGTGCTAATGTAATACACGGTTGTTGTAGGTATTTTTTGTTCTGACACATTTACTGATACCTAATAATAATATTTTTGAGCTGAAAGGTGTAAAAATTTACATCTAAGTGCTTCAAATTAGCAGTTGAGAATTATTGTGCTCATACGGAAAATATGATATGAGATGCGATCCTGATAGATGTGATGTTCTAAAGATAATCAGGGAACTAAACTTGTTTTAACTGTTACTTTTTATTTCTAAACGTTATAGAAGATACTCGAGAATTTTTGAAGATTTTGGACGTACACCCACCCTCTTATGGTTACAGAACGGCGCCTGGTTGGGGTTGGGTCGTAGGTTCCAACCTTCCAATCTAATATAGAAATCATTGAGGAAGGCCTATGTTCAGTGCACGTTTTTTAGTTGAAAAGATGATGTTAATGAAGATTGCATCGCAAACCACGTTTTTGAACACACGCTTATTCCCCGCACCTAGTGTGTAAGAAGACGCACTTATATTACGCAATCGTTGCGATAAGCGAAGGCCATATAACACTAGGACTCGATTCGAAGGTGACCTAAGCATTATTTTGATCACGTACACATCATAAAAGGACACCTGACTAGGGACTTGCAGACCTCACGTAAGCTATCCAAACTAGCCTATTGTAAAGGTGGGCATTCACCGAGAGCAATCATGTGTAATGTAACAACCTAACAATACAAATGTTGGGGAGCATTACAATACGAGCTCAACGCCTTTTAGTTTGGGCGAACAAGATTGAAAGTTTTCTCAACTCGATTTGTTCCGAACATCATATTTTAATTTTTAAATTAGTTCTACGGGCAACATGTCACATAAAAAAAAACATGGAAAGCATTGGGGGAGGCCTATGTTCAGCAGTGGACGTCCTATGGCTGAGATGATGAAGATGATTACTTGTACTATGCAAACATTGATTGATTTTATGATTTTCACTTGACATTAAGTAGTACTGGGTTAGTTCATGTGGGCTTCAACACAGTGAAGACAATGGTATCAGTCTTTATGTGCCGCCATAGTTGTCAGTCATAGCTCTAAAACCAAATGTTACTACATACAGAATCATGGGATATTTTACGTAGAACAATGCTCTCAGAAGCACTGTACCCAGAATTATGAGTATTCTACTTTCTGTTTTGTTTTCAGTACGAGAAAATTTTTCCCGATATTTGCAAGTAAAATCCATCTTTTCGTTATTTTTACTTCTAACTGGATATCTCAGACCCCTGAGACGAGAGTGAATATGTTTGTTTATCGATATTGTACTCTATTCTGAGATTTTATGGTAGAGAAACAAATGGCAAATCATATTATCTATTTTTGTACGAAGATAGTGGTTGAGTAAAACAAGGAATCGTGCTTTTAAAGCGTTCCTGAGCTTACGCTCTGCAAGTGGACTTATTTATAAAAACTAAAATAAAGTTAGTAATGATACTGGAAGCGCATTCATTTTACTACTACTATTCGCTAAGATTTCGTTAAAAAGCGATAATTCCAAAGGAAATAATGCAGTTTCATAAGTCATAAATTCATAATTTAATTTTAAGCTATTTGAGACGTGTATAAGCGCCCTGGAAAGGGCCTAACTGCTGAATAAAAAGATTTAAACTTTTTTTTTAGATTTTTATAAATTGTAATTTTTTATAAACTCCCAGGTATCTAAACTACGGTGTTCAAAGTAGAAACAAACTAACTGGAAAATTGAAAAAATAGTGAACATTCCAGAATTGGGCACACCGCAATAGTCTCTAATACACGTCGTTCCCTGGAGACGGGAAGTTTGGTGTACGAATTGTTAGTGCACGGTATGGTTGCCAAAGTTTGTCTCTGTTGGATTTGCATTGTTTTATAGTATATTTTTATTTGGATACTCTGTTTATGTACTCAAATACAAATAAATGATCAATATCAGGCTGCGTTCATATTCATCATCGTCATCATCAACATGACCTTTTCCAACTTCATCATTATCATTTCAGCCACAGGACGTCCACTGCTGAACATAGGACTCTCCTAATGATGTTAACATCACTCGGTTGGTAGCGGCATGCATCCAGTGCCTTCCTGGCTCCTACTACCTTTATGAGGTCATCTTTCACCTTTCCAACTTATCAGAGGCAAAAATCATCTCGTTTCCATTCCCTTTAGCAACGTCACCTTCTACGAAGTAATTTTTTATTAAGAAACACCATAACAACTCTGACCTTCCAGTCCAGATGGCCATAAAAGATGTTTCGCATCAATTCGCAACACCTCAGCACTTTTATTCACTCTCGAATGCGATAAAGAAAACGCGAATTTCAAGGTGAACGTGCGTCGTCATGACAACCATTTCAAGTTATTATAAGTAGGTATTTTCCTTTTCCCTTTATTCCTTTATTGGGATGTTTAGGGCAGCCGATGGACGGTTTCTATTCAACTCATTTATTTAATAAGCAAGCCGATGCTCAGATATTTCTTGGGAATTATTTCTATACGTGATTTGGGAGGACTGAACTTGAAAAAAGTCCTATAATTTTGTTACAATAATGTTTGCTTGGTTTTTTTTTTTGGGATATAAAGATGCAAAGGGTCAGTGAACTCTTACATTCAATTCCTATGTTGAACAGACGACACGGTAAATGAAGTTAAGTTTAGCAACGGGACACCATGGTACTCGTAGGTCCGTTTTTGCAAGAAAATTGTAAGCTAATGCATTTTTTTTGCTAATGTATTGACGACAAAGATTTTTTCAGCATGTTTTCCAAAATTGATCAGTATATCATACCTAAGACCTGTACTAAAATAAGTCATTCTCATTAGCTCACGTCGCTTCTTGGGCATAAACCTTCTTCATAGACGCTGACCTTATCATTTCAGCAAAAAGGACATCTTTCGCTGAATATAGGCCTCCCCCAAGGTTTCCACATCGCTCGGTTGGTAGCGGCCTGCGTCCAGCACCTTCCTACTACCTTTATGAGGTCGTCGGTTCACTTTGTGGTTGGACCTTGTGGATAACGATGACCTCAGTCTCCTGCATGTTTTTTTGCATTTGCGGCAGCTTATTCTATAAAATTCAAAGTATGATAAAAAAATAAATAATTTAATATGACTTGTAATATCATGTCACATGTTTATATAGCAGACGACGTTTACGACCAATCTCTAACGTAAATCTACCACGCACCTATAAAAATATTTTACTGTCATATAAAAAAGAGCTAGGAATCAAACACCTAAAATTCTCTTAAAAGTATCTTTAAATGATGAAAAAATCTTGTTGGTAACTATTAGGTCGAAGCACACCAATCAACTCGGAAACGGATTGTCACCGTATCAACTCGAGGTCATAACTCTGTGCTATGACTTTTTTTTGGTTCATTTTAATTTATTTTTATATTTTTTTATCATAAAACAAATCAAAATAGTCTAGGACATCCTGTCTTAAATCATTCGACGTACAAAATCTCACAGATCCTTTTATGAGATTCGTATGCGAAATAAAATCCTCATCATCAACAGCCCTTTACAGTCCACTGCTGGACTATGAGCCTCCTCCACTATAGTGGAGGGTTTTGCCATAATCTCCACGCTTGGCAGGCGGGTTGGAGATTGCAGTTTAAAAGATTGATGTTTTTCAGAGAGCGCTGCTGCCCATTCTCTGTTTAATGTGTAGTCCCTAAGTCGCCTCTTACGACACCCGCGGGAAGAGTAGGGGTTGGTGACAAATGTATTCTGCTCTGCCGTCACCACACGGCTTTTTATTATTTTATTTTTATTTTTATTTCGCATTTTTATGCGAAATAAAATCCTAATGATTCAAAATACGTCTCCAAGAATATTATCATTTCGAATAAGAGCTGAAATATTGTTATAATAATACCTACATAATATTTTCTTTTCAGAACCCGCAAAATGGTTCTTGTAGCGCTTCGTAGTGCTATAAAGGTATTTTTAGGGAAACCTTGTTATTTAAAAAATAGATACTATAGTTTGCATTTATTATTACGAGGGGCGGCTGAAAAGTTTTGAGCCTAAGTATCTTCAAGTGTTATTATTGACTCGCACTAAATTTTATTAATTTGCCAATAACCTCCTTAGTATATGTACAAAGTTTCATTTTATTAGCATCATCACGCTTTTAGTAATTAATCCGTAAACATCATCATGTCTCAGTCATCCGCGCAATGTACGAAATTGAAGTACACAGTTGTCATAAAATGCCTCACAAAGAAGAACAAAACGCTGACGGTAATATTTAAAGAGATGTCAACAGTTTATGGGGAGTCTGGGCCTTCATTTTCCACCATGAAAGATTGAATCCGATATTTCAATCATGGCAGGGAGTCGCTAAAAGATGACCGCAAGTCAGGGCGGCCAGATTTCGCCATTAACGAATAAAATAATGAAAAGTTAAAGAATCTTGCTCTACAAAATTCCTGATAAGTGTTACCATAGGAGTCACTTAAAAAATAGGGATTGATGGTGAAAACGAGCATAACTATTTCAATGTGTTTAATCTTTATTTAAACTTAAAGAAGGTATAATGCTATACAGGGTGTTAGGTAAATGGGTATATGAGCCGACACTAGCCCATGTTAGCATGGGCATATAAATGGTATGGTGAAGTCAGAAATTTGATATCATAAATTTAATTTTTTTAATTTTCATGCAAAATTAATTTTATGAAATCCGTTTTGTATGAAAATTAAAATAATTAAAATGAAGATATCAATTTTCTGACTTCACCATACCATTTATATGCCCATGTTAACATGGGCTAGTGTCGGCTCATATACCCATTTACCTAACACCCTGTATATTAATTTACTGAGTGCAAAAAAGTCAATAGCCCAAAACCGTTGTACCTTTGTGAAGCGCGTCGAAGCGCACTGATTTTTATTGGGCATCGTTAAATTTTCATGCGCCAATTAATTTTGTGGTTAATTTTAAAGCCTACGTTGTACGGGATTTAATTTTAGGACAAGGTGGGCAGTAAAAATAATAGAGTTTCCAATGGGATCGAATTGTTCAGCGAACCAAACTTGATTTGAATACAAATTACTAATACAGTGGAAATAGATTGGTCATGAACTCGTCAGAAATGTTATTTTGTATCCTGACCTTTAACTGGTGTGGAAGGTCACTTAATGACCTCATGAAATCGTATTTTCGGTGCCAATCTTTATTTCTACGTTCTTATATTTAAAATTAGGGTGTCTAGAGTCTCAAAGACCCTGGATACTGGGTACACTTCTAACTATTGATCAGTTGTTAATATGAACAGATTCATATAAAAAATCATATCATACAAAAATTTAAAATGGGAAACATGTACCGAAGAAGCGGAAGATATTTTTAAAAGACTGCATTTTTTATTTTAAATTCCAAAAACGAGTTCTGTCCAAGTCAAATAAATCTTTTACAAACAATATTTTTTCTCTACATAACAGTCGTCCGTATGCGATTAAGCAAAAACACGTGTACAATGTACATCAAGCACGCTTAGGTAATTATGGATAAGGTAAACAAAAACAAAATGGCCGGCTATTGTTTAACCGTTTAACTAGATTGTTTTACGAGTGGAAATATAATGTGGAAAAATACACTGGGAGTGTTTGAGAGCTCTAAACGTTGTACTGTTACCTTAAACTGGGTACAAACTGCGTAATACGAACTAGTTTCTGTAAGGTCAATTGTGTTTTCTAAAGTTTTTAGGTAAACATTTTAAAGTTCGTACAAAATAACGCTAAAAATCGATTCAATCTCAGTCTTAAAATCTGTTGCAAGCACTTGGAAAAGAGGCTGCCAAGGTGACTGACAGTGAAGCAGAAAATTGAACGTACAGCGTTGAATCGAGCTATGTGATTGGTTCGTGTATTACCCTGTGCTTCCACGCGCACTGTGAGACCGCATAGTAATGTTTGTGAATACGGGCGTGAGTTTCTTGCTTTGCTTCGTTTCAGCACTAGATCTTTTACTGTCCCGAAGCAGTGGTAGGGTTAAAGTAGTACTGGGACGTGTAAAAGCGCTTTGTGAAAGCCTATTTGCAGAAAATAAATGACATAACCTGGTTTTACTAAATAAATAGATAATAAAGTTCTCACAATCATCATCATTTCAGCCATAGGACTGCTGCTGAAAATAGGCCTCCCCCAATGCTTTCCATGTTAAGCGATTGGTAATGGCCTGTGTCCAGCGCTTCCCTGCTACCTTTATGATGTCGTCGGTCCACCTCGTGGGTGGACGTCTCACGCTGCGTTTTCCGGTACGCGGCCTCCATTCCAGACCTTGTTGCCCCATCGGCCGTCAGTTCTGCGTACATGCAGTTCTATTGACTAGTTATTAATTAAAGCCTTTGTCCACAGCCGGAGCTATACAAGAACGAGCTGGTGCGCCAGTCGTCCACCGACAGCGCTGAGCTGGAGTTCTGCGGGAAGCTGCATTTCGCTCTCAAGTACGACCAGGAGGTGGAGGCTCTTGTTGTCAAGGTAAGACTTTTTTTTCAATTATAAATATGTAACTTGAAAAAATCGAACTGCCTAAGGCGGGAATTGAACCCACGACCTTCCGCTTGCTGGGCGACTGCTCTTCCAACTGAGCTACTTGACACAGGATAAACTCGTCGAAATTTTCTAACTATGCCTAATAACGTGGGCTCGATCTTAGCACAATTTACAATCTATATTTACAAAAGCGAGGTCACTGACTGACTCACTCACTCAGCACGAAATCTCAGAAACTACAAGTGCTAGGAGTGTAAAATTTTGCATGGGAGTCTCTTTTAGAACGTAAGTGCTCACAAAACGGGATCCACACGTACGAAGTCACGGGCGGCCGTGAGTACCACATAATTTTGTGTCGGTATGGTTACTTAGGAGTGAGATTATATCCGTTCTTGGATGCGGACAGCACAGAAACGGTTATAGAAATCCTTGGAAGAGGCCTTTGTCCAGCTGTGGACGGCATTTGACTGAAACGACGAAAGGTATAGCAGCGTCTAATTGCACAAAAGACGGGCCAATCCAACCAAACGTTAATTTATGTTAACAATCCACTGAACTGACAAGAGGCGTTGACAATTCGAATACGATAGCACAATCTCGCATGTTATGTCAACGATGAGCCGCTCCATTTCACGTATAATGAATTCTGGGAAATAATGTACGGTGACTGAGCTTTCGGAATTTTGCGAACTTTTCGTATGTTTGCCTTTTTTCTTATACCTACTGTGATCGATTTCTTTTGCCACTCCTCAGCCCCAAATATGTTGTCTCGAATTAGTGGTAGAGTTATACGTGTATAGAATGTGTCCTAGAAAGGGCTTACATACTATACTAATAAAGAATTTGAATTTGAACAAGATAGAAAGTGTATGAGACTCGTCTCCGTGAGCGATCTATGCAGTTTAGCTTGTTTCTACTGTTAATGAGTACTTTGTGCTCCTTGCTCGGACGATAACTACAATAAAGCTGATTCTGGTTTAGAGGAAATCTTTGATCAATGCATATTTTTTAAGCCACGATAGCCGAACGGTGAAGGGGTCGGACTAGCCGACTCGTGATCCGGGAACGCGGGTTAGGTCCCCGCTGCCGCTCGACCAGGCCACGGTAATACTATCTATACAGTATTCCAACTCGGCCATATTTTTGAAATAAATGTCAACAGCCCCGCGGTACGTCACGGTATGACAACTTGCGATAGGGCTGCTCACCTACAGTACCCATTCTAATTACATCTGTCTACTTAGAATTTCTATCTAGTTTTGTGATTGTAATTTCTTTTTATTTAGACAAACAAAATACTTTGTGAATGGAATAGGATAAAAATGCGTGTTGTTTTGTGTTAGTAGATTTAATTTAAAAAAATATACTAAAATAATTTTGAATCTACTAATCATAATGAGTACTTAATGATCTGTTACTTTAATTTCAGGCGGATGAAGTCGTGGGCAAAAGCTGGTTTAATACAATATAATTTTTATTTCAAATCAAACTGGCTGAAAATGACCATTTTTGACTGTTAATAACTTGTTTTTGACAAATTTGACCATTACGGTAGTCAAATTCAATCACCTTAGTCATTTTCAACACTAGCTAGGCCATCGACGTCCGTTCGGCACATTCGCGACACCCCTAAACCTAACTTTTGGATTTCAACCTAACTTTTGGATTTCAACCGGATTTCAACCCGAGATTTGAAATTCGAAGGAAAGCTCGCGTTTCGTCGGTTTATATGAAGTTATAATACTGTATGATATTATTACCGTGGCTCGACTATTGTGGTGAGGTCATTCGTGACACAAGCATATTTAGCTTAGTAGTAGGGGCTAACGGGTGTATTAGTAATTTGTGAAATAGCAAATTACAAATAATCTCTTAAAAAAATACTGTCATTAAACGAGTTGGTCACCGTATTTATTTTCCGATTTGTTGGCTTTACAAATAACGGCTTTAGTCAAGCGTGTAGATAACATATAAAACAATAATGGTTACCGCACAATGCCAGCATGCAATTACAATAATATGTGCCTTTTGTAATAACTTTGTTGCGTACATTACAATGTGGGCGACCAAAACCAGTTCACTTCTATCGTTTGTCTTATTATAAGAAACACTATAAAGTGTGATTCTAGAAGTACATAATATAAGTACTCGAAACAAAATCAACTTAAAAATATTTTATTCAATTTAAACCAGTACCTATTTCGGCACATATGAACGACAAAAATAAAAAAGGGGTAGTGGCACTTTACATGTCTCCTTATCTTTTGCCTTACCAGCGCTTCGAGACAAACATAAATGGCAAGCGCTGAGAAGAAACGCCGGAACAAAAGAAGTATAAGAAGACTACCTAAATATGTTTTTTAATTTTTTCTTGTATTTTATGTGTTGTTTATAATGGAGACATTTTGTTTTCATTAGTAAAGTAAATAGTGCGATGTAGCTTGACCTAGAGGCCAGAGGGGTCATTAGAGACAGCAGTCTTAATTATTGAGAGGTCCTTTTGTCTGGATAATATCCAGACAAAAGTACGTTATATTATAACCTTACAAAATAGTACGCACAATTTATGATCTCAATTTCATAAGATTACCTGTCATACAAGATCTCTTCTTCGAATTCTATGCTGAAGTTTACGGGAATTTAATCTTTAATCCCACTAAATATGTAATAGGTCGTACCTACTCCATGATATTGCAATCGATTGATAGCAATATCAAAGCGCTTTAAGAAGCCTAAGCAAAATATAATTGCTTTTATGACTTGTATTGGTTTTTTTTCGGAATGACTATGATGATAGCTTTCTCAGTTTCACCATTGCAAACAATAGGTGAGCGCAGATGGCTCTCAATCTCAATTTACTGAGTTTGATTGATCCTCAAATGATCCTAATTATGAGTCAGTGCCTGAGGTGAGTTTGTTATCTTATTATGATTAACGAAAAACATTTAATACTCTACTCACGATGGTACTTTCAGAAAAATCTCCTCATAAGCGAGGATTATTAGATTCTCTTGTTGATTTTCCGCTAACTTTAGATTGCTTTCAAACTTTTATACAAGTTCAGTTTCGTACATCGCCTGTGTAACGCGGCAAAGCGTCCAGCTTTTGGGTCAATCGTAACAAAAAAAACTACCAGCACTACTAAATAAAGTACCCACCAATGAGATTGAAAAAAAAAAACCAAATAAATCAATGTGGAATAACAATCTATTCCTAGTTGTGACAGTGCCTTCAATAGCCATTTTCCTACGAATCAAGCGTGGAAAAACGGCACAACAGCTTTTGTGACTAAAATTATAGCAAAAGAGACTAACCAAAAATTAGATAACGCAATCTATCACAAAATGACTAAGCCCGTTATCACCATCAATCCCTTATGAAAACAAAATTCCTGATAAGTGTTACCATAGGAGTCACTTAAAAAATAGGGATTGATGGTGAAAACGAGCATAACTATTTCAATGTGTTTAATCTTTATTTAAACTTAAAGAAGGTATAATGCTATACAGGGTGTTAGGTAAATGGGTATATGAGCCGACACTAGCCCATGTTAGCATGGGCATATAAATGGTATGGTGAAGTCAGAAATTTGATATCATAAATTTAATTTTTTTAATTTTCATGCAAAATTAATTTTATGAAATCCGTTTTGTATGAAAATTAAAATAATTAAAATGAAGATATCAATTTTCTGACTTCACCATACCATTTATATGCCCATGTTAACATGGGCTAGTGTCGGCTCATATACCCATTTACCTAACACCCTGTATAGCATTATACCTTCTTTAAGTTTAAATAAAGATTAAACACATTGAAATAGTTATGCTCGTTTTCACCATCAATCCCTATTTTTTAAGTGACTCCTATGGTAACACTTATCAGGAATTTTGTTTTCATAAGGGATTGATGGTGATAACGGGCTTAGTCATTTTGTGATAGATTGCGTTATCTAATTTTTGGTTAGTCTCTTTTGCTATAATTTTAGTCACAAAAGCTGTTGTGCCGTTTTTCCACGCTTGATTCGTAGGAAAATGGCTATTGAAGGCACTGTCACAACTAGGAATAGATTGTTATTCCACATTGATTTATTTGGTTTTTTTTTTTCAATCTCATTGGTGGGTACTTTATTTAGTAGTGCTGGTAGTTTTTTTTGTTACGATTGACCCAAAAGCTGGACGCTTTGCCGCGTTACACAGGCGATGTACGAAACTGAACTTGTATAAAAGTTTGAAAGCAATCTAAAGTTAGCGGAAAATCAACAAGAGAATCTAATAATCCTCGCTTATGAGGAGATTTTTCTGAAAGTACCATCGTGAGTAGAGTATTAAATGTTTTTCGTTAATCATAATAAGATAACAAACTCACCTCAGGCACTGACTCATAATTAGGATCATTTGAGGATCAATCAAACTCAGTAAATTGAGATTGAGAGCCATCTGCGCTCACCTATTGTTTGCAATGGTGAAACTGAGAAAGCTATCATCATAGTCATTCCGAAAAAAAACCAATACAAGTCATAAAAGCAATTATATTTTGCTTAGGCTTCTTAAAGCGCTTTGATATTGCTATCAATCGATTGCAATATCATGGAGTAGGTACGAGGGGCGGCTGAAAAGTTTTGAGCCTAAGGTATTAAAAATGCCGATAGAAAAGTATAAAAAATATATTTTTCTATTTAATCTCCCTCTACTACAACGCACTTCTTACATTTGTGTAAAAGAGCTTTTAACCCACTGAAAAAAAATTCGCAAACTTTGCCTTCGAAATGATCCTCTAACGACGCCTTCATTTCTTTGTCACTCAAAAATCTTCGTTCCTGGAGGTCCTTTTTCCAAATTGAGAATTAGAAAAAAAAACTAAGGATTTGGACTAAACTGTGTGGTAGGTGATTAATTTCTTGAAATCCAGTTTTACCCGGGGCAAGTCTTGCAACATGCGCGGTGTGCACGGGCGAATTGTCTGGCAATAACAGATTTCATTTCGCCAGTTTACCTCTTATTATTTCGACAACCACTTGACGCACTCTTATCAACAGTACAGTAAAATAATCCCCGTTTATTGTAGGTAGTCAATGAATAAAATTCCTCCACAATCCCAAAAATAGTGGCTATGAGCTTGGGTGTCGATCGCTCCACTTTGAATTTCCGCGGCGGCGTTTTCCCTTTTCAATCCATTGCATTGACTCTTGTTTTGACTCTAAGGCAGCTCCCCGGGGGTGCTCAAACGGCTCAGTAGATTAGTGTCGTGACTCTTTGTGGGTGCAGATGTGGCAACCAATGCCTTCAGCGCGCTTGTCAACTGCTGAATGGGCCCTTCAGTGCCGTCAGTAACTGGCGGCGGTGGAAACAGATAGCCTTTGTTATTTCCATCGTTGTTAGCTTTCTGTCCCTCTAATTCACGCTGACTGCGCTCCATCCATTCTTTCACGTTGCTGCCATCGTATCTACTCTCGCTTTCGTCACATCTTGATGAACATGAACTATACTGTTCCTCCACAGCAGCCAAATCAGCCTCCAGCTTTTTCTGGACCAATTCCATTTGTATGCGAGCCATTTCCTTTGCCGCTTCCAATTCCAATTTCTTCTGTTGAGCTTTTATCGCGGACGACGCCATCTTTGATTTTGATTTGTGCGACGACTTTACCGAAGATTTTTGTAACGTGCTGGGTTTTACATTTTCCTCTTTGACCCCGCTTGTTCCAGGTTCGATCACATTCTCTTTTCCTTGTTCGTCGCCCTGCTCACCGATGTTAGTACCATTGTTGGGGCATTCATTATTTCGTGCACTGCGAGTTTTGACCATTGTCGTAGACGTACACCGCGGCGGCGTGCGGAACATTTAGATCCGACTCGATGGACCAATGTTGGCGGTGGAAGTCTTGCAGTTCATAAATGAAAAGCCGTTTCTTCAAAAGGACTGTATTTGTTCAACATAAAAACCAAGACGAAAGTTCCATGACCCCTTGACAGCTTACAAGTCAAAAAAACATATTTTATTTTTAAATCTAGGGCTAACACCATAAAGATTAATCAAGGAGTTTAACTAACTAACACTATAAAGGTTGTTGCTAATCGCGTCGCTAACAATTAATTTGATGGAAACCAATTTAATTACATGTTCTGATGATGTAATGCTTTTTAGCTTATTAATGTCGTTGCTATGGGATTTTCTGCTTCACTTAAGCAAGCATCGTTTATGAATACGGGTGTTACAATCTGTACTACATATTATTATAAAGCTGAAGAGTTTGTATGTTTAAACTGTTGTAAAAATGCTTAAACGCGCTAATCTTAGGAACTACTGGTCCGATTTAATTTTTTTATTATGTTGGATAGTCTATTTATCGAAGAAGGCTTTAGGCTACATCATCTTACTATAGCAAATAGGGGTGGAGCAATAAAGAAAAATGTTGTAAAAAGGGAATTGATACTATTTTTACGCGTACGAAGATGCTGCTGCCTGTTAGGTACTTCAACACTAGCGACCCGCCCCGGCTTCGCACGAGTGCAAAGCTGATATGCATGTATTATACGTGTAAGCCTTATAACGGTATCGATGTAGCCAATGAGATGCTGTCATAGTGACATTGACGTAATGTCAATGTCACACGAGCAAACGTGAGAATAGTGGGACGCGCGGTGACGACTCCCCGGGCTTTTGTGCTAAGTGATGAATTGTATTTAAATTAAGGACATAAAATGCGAATGTTGAGTATTGTTTTATTTATGGAAATGGATCTACCTACCGGCTTTTAATAATACATACTTAGGGACAGACAGCAGAAAGCGACTTTGTTTTATGCAGTGATTCTTCGTACTTCGATCATCGTCTATTTTACTCCAAAGTTTTATATTAATTTGGCTATTCTTTACACAGTGATTAAACATAGTCTAGGAAGTTTTGCTATCACGGTTCTGTTATTCCTGAAAGTAATCGGAAACTTTGGATCAATAATTGATTAGTTTGAAGTTTCTACTAAGAATCCTTATAAAATACTTAGGTAGGTATTTTTTAACAGACGTGATATTTAAACCAGATTTTAGTTAGAAATTCTGCACAGATTCTATGATTTAAGGTTGGTATGTATTCATAGTCTTGTGTAATGTAAGAAAACCTCGCATATTTCACTTTCTTTCTAACTTAATAGAACATGTTAATATTACATTTACGAAAAAATATTTTGACGTTAGAATTTTAAAGTGAGTTAGTCTAGACTATTTTAAATTACAAATTCAGTTCACCATTAATATTAATGAATCGTTACCAAATTAATTTTGAAGTTATACATCCTAGTCATAAATCAGGAATGAATTCAAGACTTCTATTTATGTTCTTAAAAATCATCATCATCATTATCTCAGCCATAGGACGTCCACTGCTGAACATAGGCCTCCCCCAATGCTTTCCATGTTGCCCGGTTGGTAGCGGCCTGCGTCCAGCACCTTCCTGCTACCTTTATGATGTCGTCGGTCCACCTTGTGGGTGGACGTCTCAATACAAAATTCACTCTAGTATTGTGTTTATCACATCGAGGTGGATCGACGACTCCTAAAGGTAGCAGGAAGGAGCTGAATGCAGACCGCTGCCAACGTTTATTTATTATTTGTGAACGTTGGCGATGTGAAAATCATTGGGGAAGGCCTATGTTCAGCAGTGGACGTTCCGTGGCTGAAATGATGATGATTTTACTCCTAACAACTCAAATAAATTCTTGTTACTTAAAGATGTTATAACTAGACCTTTTTAACTCTCATCAGTTTAATTGAAAAGAATTCCTGTTTGCCAAGATTCTATCACAGTTTCTTAGTACTTTTGTCGTATTTTGCGCCTAAATCGTCTATCGGCTCCAGGATCGGTACACGATCCCATCCCATTCGATTTACATTTAAATTCATCCTTCGTTGCCAAACTTCATGAAACTTCGTGGATTGCGAAGGATTTTTTCTATATTGGGGGAATAACTTAAATGGTCTTTTAAGTAGGCCTTATAAACCACTAAAACTCTGATTTATGTGTGCAGGGAATATTTGTGTAACAATAATGAAATATTTTTCCGTTGTACGACCTGTAATCCCCCTACCAGTACGATCATTTAATTTTAATGCGACATAGGCATAACATCGATGACACAATAAGATCAGCTTAACGCCCAGATTCTTATATATTTCTTTTCGGGCAAGTTTGCAATATCTTTCCAGAATGAAAACTTGTGTCACAGTGCGGTCGTACTTTGAAAGTCATGTAGGTACTTAAACAAAATGCGTCTAGTTCATAGCAGTCTTTGCGATGGGAACGAATAGTGTACAAATAGCCGTGGGTTCCGACAGAGTTTCTACCATATCCCCAATTTTTCAGTGACAGTATACTACTACTGAGGGAGAAATATGCGTACACCTTAATTTAACCGTGACTATAGCCCTATTCCGGGTTATTGTGTCGAGTTTGACAGACTTTTGGGACCATGACCTGATGATTCTAATGATGATTGGCAATGACAATGTACAAATAAAAGCTTATTAGCTAGATTTCTCAGTATATTTTTGTTACAGCGTGCCATACGAGGAGCTGCGGCAACGTTACCTCCAATTCTCCGTGTATGACTTCGATCGGTTCAGCCGCCACGACCTGATCGGTCACGTGGTGCTCAAGGGACTCCTGGAGTCCGCAGACCTGCACCAGGAGATCGAGTATACGATGAACATCCTTGCTCCACCTCAGGTATCTATTATCTATTCGTATAATGTAAAAAAAGCGAAAGACCACTCACTCATCACGAAATCGCAGAAACTGCAAGTGCTAGGAGTCTTAAATTTTGCATGGGGTTTCTTCTAGAATGTAGGTGCTCACTAAGGTGGGATTTTGCAAAATTCAACCCCTAAGCCCTAAGGGGGTAAAACGGGGTCCACGTTTACGAAGTCGCGGGCGGCCTCTAGTTTTTAATAAAAAACACACCATTGCTGATAGGAATGTTTATTTTTTATGTCATATGTTCAAATAGCTGTGAGGCATTAGAAATTCATTGCAAAGGGGAGGGAAGGTAGTATAATTAGTTAGATTTAGCTTAGGTATTGCTTAAGCACATCTTTACCCCTTTCTCTATTTGTTGACAATGTTTTGCAATGTATACTCAATGTTCTACCTGGGTGTGATGGAAAAACAAATATTTTCGCTACTGATAAAAACAACCCATTTTACATTAAGGAGCGATAAAAGTTACCGATAAATAAATCCTGCCTATAATTCAATGCCAAAAGAAAACCGCTAAATCATTCTAAATAAGTTAATTCCTTAACCCTTAATAGCTCTCCCATATTTTATAGCCTGATTCCATTGACCCTAAACTGTCGAATACGCATTGTACCCGTATCCGGGCACGGGTCATTTATCAGCTGTCCCGGGCAATATTGCTCTTTCTTGTCCTACGTTCCCTTAAGGACCTTCGGGAGCATTTCAAGGCCTCGCACCTTTGTCAGAGGTTATAATATTTAAGAAGCTCAACTCTTATCAGAAACACCCAAGGAGAATTAAATAGAGTAGGGAAAAGTTTTGTCATGAGGATATAGAGGAAATAAAATGTAATGGGAATAAACATATGGGGCAGATAACCCACGGGGTAATTCCGAAATTATACAGTAGGTACTTACAATAGAATTTTTAGTGGCTTTCGCAAAAATGCATACCCAATATTCAAATGTGTTTAGCTGAACAACTGTTTTTTTTAATAATTATTTTTTAAAACGAAAACTGTAGGTGTAAAAAAGAATACTATTTTGTCAGATTCAACATCTGTTACCAGTTTTTTTTTTTTTTCATTTTATTTATCACTTAGTTAGCAAGTCACTTTTCGAGCTGATTGGCTGTTGTACTCAGGCTACTCAAGGGTCACCTCGATTGAGAGTTTACGTGGATATTAATATTAATTTAGACTTTAGTTTGCTATGGACCATGGATTAATATGATGTTAACAGTTGAAATAATTGTCAACACAATATTTCTGTTTCATTATTGTAAATTGAACCAACTTTTCATTTTGACTTTACTCCCTTTAGATCCCGGTTTCGATGAAAATAGTTATTATGTATTCTCGTATGTTTAACAATGTATAAAGAACGCTATATCACAAGATTCACGTTATGGCTGAGTTGCACCATCTTAACTTTGACGGTAACTATGTATAAAACTTTAACTGGGGTTTTTGTATGGAGTTTAACGTTTGTTATAGTTAAAGATGGTGCAACCCAGGCTAAAGAGGCTAGGTTGCATGGTTGCCAAAATCGAAAAATAAATAAAAATAGCACTACATAATACCACCACGATCTATACTACCTTCAATTTAGATTTAAAAACATCCCTCAACGGCAAAACTTTTGATTGTAGGTCATTAATCTACATTTATTCTGGACTAGGCTTTGATCTAGATTTTGAAAGAAATACGATAAGGTTACTACTTTTTATTAAACCAGTCAATAAGGTTGCTTCAGGGATCACGTTAGAGAGGAATATGTCGTATTATAGATCGTGTCATCCACGAAGACGCGCCCCACCAATTTTTGGTCGAGGGAAGCGCAGGATGATGGGAGTTTGCAATCCGAGCGTCATTATTGTAGTGTGCGAGTGCATTCATGTAATTTAGCATGTTTCTCTAGGAACTAGAAACAATATGAACTAGTAGAAGTGCAAAGTGCTGATGGAATTAAGATTCAAAGAAAAAGAAGAGAGTGATGAAAGATAGACCGTGTATTTTCAGAAAGAGAAGTGAAGTGACAGATATAAACAAACAGTATTAAAAGCCACATTCAAATACCTATAGCTATCAAAACATAGAATGTATGTACAGCCAGTTCTGGTTAGGTACTTAAAAAGCAGGTTTTTACAGTTTCAAACATTAACAGAAGAATGGTGAGGCGCGTCTTCGTGGATGGTACTATTATATGACTGATTCGGTATGTTTGTTCTATAGGAGAAGAAAGACCTTGGAGAGCTGATGCTGTCACTCTGCTACTTGCCGACAGCAGGCAGACTGACGGTGACCGTCATCAAGGGCAGGAACCTCAAGGCCATGGACATCAATGGGTCCTCAGGTTGGTGATATGACTTATATTTAATCACTAGGCTGAGTGATTAAATTTTAGCCGTAATTATAACGATAACCGGTGTTTTTAGGATGGAGTTTGACAGATTTTTGACGTCTGTTATAGTTAAAGTATCCGGGAATTTTCAAGGCGAGAGTGAATAGGCACTTACAGGGCAGATATGTACCATCCTAGACTGCATCCCACTTAAGATCAGGTACGATTGTGGTCAAATAACTGCCTTGTTGTGCATAAAAAAAAAGTAAGAATGCCACCCAGCCTAAGGCTGCGTTTCTACCAGAGATGTGCGAGGATGCGTACTGCGTAGCGAGGGATGTGTTTCCACAAGAACAAGAACCAATAGAAACGCTTAATTTACCGAGGCGAGGTATCCTCGCACATCTCTATTGGAAATGCAGCCTAAGGGGCAATAAAATTTTATGATGCAATAAAAATCAACAGCCTCAGGCGAGATTTGAAGCCACCATTTTTCAATTGATGGACAACGTGAAGGTTGCAGGAAGTAGCTCAACGCATGGCCGGTCGTTACGGAAATCTTTGGAGGCGGCCTTTGTCCAGCAGTGGATGTCATAAGGCTGAAAATCTTAACTCGGTTTCAAATACAATACTAGTATGTTCTTTATACCCGTAATTAAAATAAGATTGAAATTCGTACTAATTTAGACTCGTCTTGTACGTATGAAATTCAAATTTCCTCCCTTGGTGATTGTAACGCTCCCGCTCCCAGTAATCTTGGGTATTGTCTCCCCACCTGATTAAGGGAGGCTTTCATTTCGTCTACCAAGTACATTGACCTTCTTCTTTGTCTGGTATATTTGTTGATTAATCTCTTTAAACGCGATAGTATAATTTTTCTGCCTCTGGCAAATTAGAAGGGTCATACTTGCTGCCTTTAGTGGTGACTGAGTTTGTTGCGGCGCTTCTTCTCAGCACTTGCCAAATGTTTGTCTCGAAGCGCTGGTAGGGCAAAAAAAGAATGAGACATGTATAGGCTCCTTAAGAGCATTTGACGATTTCAAGTACTAATTTAATTAGTCTAAACAAATAAAGATAATTTTGATTTTGATTTTGATCTTGGGCTTCCTAATTTAGGAAAGTATTTAGTGACGTGATATGATGATGATATTAAAAATTTAATTTGAAATGTCATTCTCAGTTACATTTGAATGGGTAATTTTGGGCTTTGTTCTACTAAATTGGCGGAAGAAAATGATAATTTCTTTGGGCAGCCTAACTCCTCTGAGCCATAGCCGTGTGTTTTAAAATCTGACTTTTAGAGCTGCTCTCAAAGTCTCATAAATTGTTATAAATAGCTTGAAAAATCGAAATGCTTCAGGTGGGAATCGAACCCACGACTTTTCGCTTGCCGGGCGAATGCTCTTCCATCTGAGCTACCTAGACACTGGATGACATTTTCAAGTGTAATACGCTGTTGCGATCGCGTTTGTTTCATTAATGCTGGGTATCGACTCCCGCCTTAGGCAGTTCGATTTTTTTAAGTTATTTATAATTTAGTTTGAGAAGCGACTTTAATCGTTAAGAAATTTTAATAAACACTAGCTGACCCGGCGAAATTCGTACCGCCTTAGCGTAGAGATTTTCTTTATATTTTTTCCGTAAAAACCTTGTACAGAGTATTAGAAAACTACAAAAAAATCAGCCAAATCGGTCAAGCCGTTTTCATGTTATGTCGTGACAACGGAAAACGGGTTTCATTTTTACTATAGATTAAATTGTTGTCTAGATCCGTACGTGAAGATCTGCCTCATCTGCCAAGGCAAGCGCATCAAGAAGAAGAAGACGACCGTCAAGAAGAACACCCTCAGTCCGGTGTACAACGAGGCGCTGGTCTTCGACCTGCCGGCTGACAACGTGTTTGACGTCACGCTGCTTGTCAAAGTCATCGATTATGACAGGTGAGTTTAGTTCTTAGAGCCAAAGCATGTAGCGGGGCAGTGTATCTGTGGCGTGCACATGAGCGGTGAACGTCGCGTGATATCAGGCCTGTTCATCTCCGCGAGTTTACATCGAAAACAAAACAAGCACTATGGCACCCTACAGGATTACTATTCGACAAGGCCTCACTCACATACGAGCGAGCATTGAGTGTATGATGGAATAAAATTAATATTCATGATAATTCATGCTTAATCATGTATTTCCTCCGCCATTTTCTGCAGTTTGGCACCTCACGTCACACATCATTTTACCAAAGTCTATCCTATGGCTTCGGCGCAGGACCGATCACTGACGTTTGTCAACAAAATGGTGCTTGACTTGAGACAATCTAAATTACACTATGTCGTTTATGACATTGAGCATACATTTTTTTAAATACCTTCGCGAAGTAAACCTTCTATACGTAATAATTATAATTATTCTGTGGTGATACGCGAAATCTTTGCGGTGCGGCGCCGCAACGCATTTGTGTGCAAAGCACAGGCTTTCAGGCCTTTTATCAAGACCATAATTCAAATGATCATTTCTTTAATAGCTAAAACGAATAGAGGCGGAGCAGTAAAAAAAATGTTACAAAAAAGGGAAATATTATTCAAACAATTTTCACGTGAACGAAGTCACGGGCACAGGTAGTTGTCATATTATTAAAAACTCAATCTTTAAATTCAACAAATCAACCGCCTCAACAAAGTTTGCTTGATATTAAATCGAATTTTATGTTCTCTAATACGCCCTTAAAAGTTTTTGGGCAAGTTAAGTAGGTATGTCTTGTACAGTTGCTTAGGTAGTAAAATATACATTTAGTCTTATTCTGAAGGCTGTATTTTCTATTAGAATATATTTTGGTTTAATAATAGCAACTTAAACAATAACCCGCTTTCTTGGAAGTGCCATTTAGTTTGATAACTTTATCACGTGGTGAGTATCGAACTAGATATTGAGTCGCCCACGCAAAACTCGAGTTATTTAATTTTAACAGTGGAATGTTCAATTTGTATCGTCGCCCTATTTAAGATAGAATAATCAAAGGATGATGGGCATATTGGGCGTTAAACCAACAGAAACAAAAAGTATACTAAATTAAAGCTTAATACTAGTACTTTTCATTTCATAGTATGACAACAATCCTGAAATACGCGGGGATACGGAGATAGAGGTCGTTGAATATGCAAAGTTTCCATAGTATTTCACATCACATTAGGGTAATAAAAATAGTATTAGGTCAATTAGATTAAGCAATCTAATTGATATATCGATAAAAGCTTATCGATATATTGAGAGTATTGTATCATATCTTAATATCGATTCTATCGATTTAGTAAGTATGTATACCGAATAAATCATAATCGATTATTCAATTGCAATAATAATAATCGATTATATTGCTGAAAATAAGGAATTGAATTAACAATCAAAAATAATAGTAATGATGGTAATCAATAAAATCGATTAATCGAATTGTTAATCGATAAATCGTTATTTGGCAATGTCGATTAATAATCGATCCGTGATCGATTATGCGACAACACTACAACTTAACTGGGAGAAATCCCATTGAAACATGACTGTGTTCATGTCATTTCTCTAAACGGTACCTAGGTATGGTCCTACGCTTATAATGTAGAACATGGTTTAAATATACCATTTGTTGGCCCCACTCCTGAACTGTTGGACATAATAATGGATAAATAACTTATAATGTATTTAAAATGTAAGTAGATAAGTATATTAATTAAAAATATTTTTTGTTTGTGCAATACAGCATCTATTAGGCTCCTTTTCAGCCAAATGACGTCCACTGCTGGACAAAGGCCTCCCCCAAGGTTTTCCACAATCTATTACTATTACACATTATGTAAATTTCCAAGCAAACCCGGGAGTTTTTGATAGTTATTTATATGAAAATACATTTCTGATATTAAGTCCTAACAAATAATAGTAGTTACATTTCTGTTGGTTTTACGCCCAGATTCCATAGAAAAGTGCCCATCATCCTTTGAAACGCCCGTTTTCACAAACGATACTGCTTAACTGAAGCAGCAAATCGAACGCACAGCGTTGAATAGAGCTCTGTGTGTCAGCCTGTTCGCCCACGCGCACTGTGAGACCTCATTGTAACGTTTGTGAATACGGGCGTAAGTCATTAACGACGTAACTCGAATTGTTTACAGAATTCATTGTTTACGAGGGTAGTTCAAATAGAGTGGGCGATGACCTGATTCAATAGCTTTGATACAGTAATAACGGCTATAAATAACTTAAATTAAAGATAGATTACATAATTTGATTTGATTAAATTCTAATGTTTTATGAACGCTTACTGCTGAAAGTAATTAAAACATGGATCAAATTTTACAGAGCGTCAAAGGGCACAAGAGAGCTTAATGCTATACGCTATGGTCCAATATTATAAAGCAAAGTTATTTATTTCCAATAAATTGATAACCTAGAGTGGTCTCGAGTACAGTTAAATGTAGTGCACTGTGAAGTAAGACATACCTTTGCGCGATTGATTGCCACCCCTAAAATTGACAGCTCGTACTCTTAGCTCGATTCTATATTTTTTCCTAACCACCTTTTTTCCTCAAGGATCGGACCCAACGAGCTGATCGGCTGCACAGCCATCGGTTCCACTCTGATCGGCATCGGCCGCGACCATTGGCTAGAGATGCTGGACAACCCTCGCAAACCAGTCGCCCAGTGGTACCCGCTGAACAAAAGCCCCCCTGCCAATGTCACGCTGCCAAACAATACCCAGCAGAACTCCGGGCTCAGTTGTCTAAATGGAAGGTAAGATTAATCCTAAAGTCCGGTCGCCGAGCACGTAGAATTTCGTCCAATGAACCCAAGCTGACTGTCCATCATAACGATCGTCAGAGACCAGGGCCTGATAAAACAATAATCAATCAAACTGTTAATTTTTTCATTTCAGAGTTTGACGCCCGTATTCACAAACGATGCTTGCTTAAGTGAAGCAGCAAATGGAACGCACAACGTTGAATAGAGCTCTGTAATTGGTTTGTGTGCCACCCTGTGCGTCCACGCGTACTGTGAGACCTCATAGTAATGTTTCTGAATACGGGCGTGAGAGTAAAATAATGGAACCGTTCGTAAAACTGGGTCATGTGAAATCTTTTTATTTCTTAGCTAAACCATCCTTAGTGAACGTAACAGTACGTGGGAGTTATTTTCGGAGGGCTTCTTTTCTTCTAATTTAGCAGATTACAACCGCTATTCTTGGCTTTAGGGCGTTCTATAAACTTTTTATCCTCTTAACTTTTAACCTTAAATGTTAATTGTTAAATCCGTAATCTCTTCACTAAATTCTGGGTCATGTTAATCCATCTTTGGAAGGTTTCACCTGCGTTTTATTAACCAAATGAGGCTGGTGTTTGAGTTTGTAATTTCCTTCGCAAAATTAATTAATAAACCCGTTGACTTTAGAGCTGATTTAAAAGTTTACCTTAGTGTTAGAATGACAATTTTATTTTATGAGCAGCACTTTATAATTTTTTAAGGTCAACGTGATTTATGAAAGCTGAAAATCTTTTCTAATTGAATTTTTAGTAAGCCTATTCACTACAGAAAATACTGTAAATATAATTATAGGTATACGCTTAACTTAGAGCTTGAGGTACGAAGGAGCACGGGAGGGGTGACATTGACATAGTAATGTGACAGAACATTTGTCGGCCGTTTGGTGTAGTGGTTCAGAACGGACTACTATGCCGAGAGGTCCCGGGTTCGATTCCCGGCCGGGCAGAAATTGAAATGATGAATTTTAATTTCTGTGACGGGTCTGGGTGTGACTATGTATAATATTTATGTATTTAAAAAAAAAAAGAAGTATATAAGTAGTATATCCGTTAAGCTAGCACCCATAACACAAGCATTAAGTTGCTTACTTTGGGGCTAGCTGGCGCTGTGAGAAATTGTCCAAAGATTTATTATTATTATAATCTGAAGATCTGAAGTCTCGCTGACGTTTGACGTTACAAAAACTCCCTCCCGTGCCGCTCCCATACCTCAGTACCTCTAGTAGGAAAAACTTTCGAGTTCGTTTCGTTGCGTATTCAAAGTGTCATCGAAAAATTTTGTATGAAAAATTAAACAGCGCCCCCTGGGGCGGCTATAATATAGGGGGCGCTGTTTAATTTTTCATACAAAATTTTTCGATGACACTTTGAATACGCAACGAAACGAACTCGAAAGTTTTTCCTACTAGAGGTACACGTAGTGACTGAGTAAAGAGCTAGACCAGTGTGCTTACCATGAGTTTACGTTAGGTGTGCTCGCTAGCCGTGTGGTGACGGCAGAGTAGAATACATTTGTCACCAACCCCTACTCTTCCCGCGGGTATCGTAAGAGGCGACTTAGGGACTACACATCAAACAGAGAATGGGCAGCAGCGCTCTCTGAAAAACATCAATCTTTTAAACTGCGATCTCCAACCCGCCTGCCAAGCGTGGAGATTATGGCAAAACCCTCCACTATAGTGGAGGAGGCTCATAGTCCAGCAGTGGACTGTAAAGGGCTGTTGATGATGATGATGTGCTCGCTAGCGACTGCGTAAAAAAAATACATTACTTGTATGACATATTGTTCAGCGCCCCTAGCGGCTACTTTCAAGAAACAAAATCTTCATAGAGATTTTTGACGTACTCGCTAGCGAGCAAACTTATCATAAACTCATGGTAGGTACACTGTAGTAAGAACTTTAGACTTACACTGTATCGTTCTTTTCAGATGAAGGGAACTTAACCAAACGACTGACATTAAGATCCTGAAGATAAGATGGCGGCAGACATTAGAGAGATTGAATAGCAATGAGTAGATAGCTCATCTCGCGATGCCAAACGTTTAGGTATAATGGTTGTATGTCCATTTATAGTAGATACTGAATGTCAAGTGATAATGGATGTAGAGAGATAGATTTAGACATGTCTGTATAAGTAGAAAAAGAATTTAAAGCTTGAAATGTTACTGGATTAGTTCACCAAATATCGAAAGATTAGTAGCCGTAGACCCTTGATATTTATATTTAGATATAAGTTGTCACGAATCATTGCCATTCCCTTCTACACTTTTATACGTCTGTATTAATTACGTTCCACTTCTAGTCGTATCTGACTTAGTTAGAACCTTGACTGTATACTATTACTTCTATACATATTTATACAATGTTTATATATTATCTAAACGCACATTTCAAATTTAAGACTTGAACGCGTCATGTACATACATTATTATATTGAAATATCGTGAATGTTGTATATTCGTGGTCTTTTAAAGTAGTTGTTAAGATAATTATGGATATTGACTTAAGTCGTTTATTATATTTAGATAAACTTTATCTTCAAAGGAATATCATATCAAATATACTTGATATCACTTGTAATGATAATAATATTGTTTCCAATATTGCACAATACTAACTATATTAAAATTTGTTGAAAAATGGAGCGTTTACTATTTCAGTGTCGGACAATAATGTAGATGGAATATATTCATGAAAGAAGTTAAATCTGCATTTTCAATGAAAAAAAGATATTTTAATAAAATTATGCACAGTAAAACAACTTTGTTATGTATATGACAGTTTATGTAAGATGAAATCGAAGCTTTAAATCGTGTTAAAAATTAATATTGTATTGTAAAAAAAATATTTGTCGTAATCTACTCAAATGAAGACAATTTTAAAAATAAGATTGTTGAAATATCATTTTAATACTTGTAGTCTATTTATTTTGTCAAAAATGTAAACAAATAAACAATAATTAACATTCCCCTAAAATTGCAATGCAGACAAGATATGCATACAAACATTGTGTTGGGATTAATTGGAATTATTTGAGTTCTTAACTAAACTTAGATTTTACTGTAAATAAACCCTCCTCAGAATTAACTCCTTAGTCCTTTTTCTGACGTTGTATTAGTTTCTTGATAACTTCGCTAAATTGAATTTAAAAATACATATACCTGCTAGGTTAAATTTGAATATGACTTACTTGTTTTTATTCCCAATCATATTTGTTTATACTTTTGACACAAAATAGCAAAAAAGACGTAAGTATTACTTTAAAAAATCTATTATTCTCAAGATACTAACTGAATGTTGTCAAATCTTTTTAAATAAAACTATACATTTTAAGAATATAAAATATTACAGAATTTTACGATAAATCCTTGTTACAAGACACAGAAAATGTGAAATAATGTTTTTCGATATTAATCTGGAAATCACAAAGGGTGATTTCTTTTTAGAAATAATGAAGCAGTAAATGTAAAAAAAATGTTTTTAGTAATAATAAAACTTGTTACAGCATTTCTTATTATATTAACTCCACTATTGATTTTATATACTCTCATATAATAAACTATAAAAATATAAATATAACTCTACTGGTAAATATATTCTTGACATTATACTCATTGATAAATTTTTACTACGAATTATTATTTGAGAATGTAATTTAAAATTATATCATTATTGTTCAAAAAGAATGAATGAATCATTACTTTTGACTGAACAACTATTGCTAAGTTTAATGATGACTGACAGATCGTATTGGTGTTTTTCAGTGAATGGAAAATAACATGGAATAACGAACGATTATAGGTTTTAAAAGCCTTTGTATGTGAGGCAATTAAAATAAATCTCGCGCTGTATTACCATTGCATGATACGTTTAAATGCAAGCAAAATGATACATCTATACTATACTAATAATATAAAGCTGAAGAGTTTTTTGTTTGCTTAAACTCTCTCAGGAACGACTGGTCCGATTTGTAAAATTCTTTCAGTGTTAGATAGCTCATTTATCAAGAAGACTATGGGCTACATATCATTACTAGCCCAAAGTAACTATTCCACGCAGTCTAAGTCGCGGGCAGTAGCTAGGGTAATGTATATTTATGTTTTTTTTCTTGAGATAGGAACTTGTCGTTCTTTTTGTCGTCTTGAACTGGTTCGAGTCCCGCCTTAGGCAGTTCGATTTTTCTAGTTGTTTATTTAAAACTTGTCTTGACATTGCAAAATGTCTGATACTTTCCATCATTTCAGTGATGTTTATACTAGATCTGTTTTGAAGGAAGGTAGGAATATTATTCTATGTTAATTTCCTTCACTGTGTGTTGCTATGTACTTCCTAACATACTTTGTGGTAGATCTACACTACACTACTATGTATTTCTATTTCTAAGTGTGGATTGGGATGTATTTAAAGATTTTCCTCATGTTATTATTTATGTTTGTTTAGAGTTTCAATGATTTTCAGTTGGCATTTCAAATTCTAAGTTAATTAATGATATTTTGCTTAGTTAATTTGTTTTAAAAATCTTCATTGTAACGTGTTAGTGATCAATTAAATGTAAAAATCTGTTATAAAGGCACAAATATTTGCTACTCAGTCTTTGATTCGTTATGATATTACTTTTCGATGCAATGTTTTCTTTCATTTCTGAAGTTGGACTGAACGGTTTTTATTATTTTTATAGTAAGTTTTTTGCTCTATTTTACGACACAAAACGGTTTTTCAATTGATTTCAGTCCAATTTTCGAAGGATTGTAAATGTTTTTTGACTTTTTATTTTTTTATTTCATACATAAATTGCTTAATATCACTGATACCTTTTGTATGTACGAGTAAGAGTATATGTATGTATGTTGGTAAATTAGAAAGTAGTACGAATCTCAGTATCATTCCAAATTTGAGAGGTTAATGACAGTACAAGTTGTTTGCATGAGATGTAATATTTTTGTATGGGACTAGGATACTGGTCGTACCTAAATACTTAAGTCTTTATACTATAACTGTATCGTTTAAGTCAATGTAAGTGCTTATACCGTTTATGAATAAAATGTTGACTTTTTTAATATTGCTCTTTGATTTATCTGATTAATTTTAAAAACATAACCCTCCTTCTAGCCTCCTACTAGGTGGACCGACGATCTCGTAAAGGTCGCGTGAAGAGCCTGGATGCGGGCAGCGCAGGACCGTGCATTGTGGAAAACCTTGGAGGAGGCCTTTGTCCAGCAGTGGACGTCATTTGGCTGAAACGAACGAACGAACGAACGAACCCTCCTTCTGGTGTTGTTGGGTAAAAACACATTGCTTGGCTAAGGGTGTGCGGTTTATTTAAGATGTGAGACGGCTCCTACCTAACTACTACTTATATGGGTGAAAATCAGAGGTTTGTTATGTAAGGATCACAGAAACTAAAGGGAGATGTGAAGGGGGCAGGCCGGTGTCGCAGCAATATGTCCAAAAACAGAACACATTGCTCGTGACAGCAATGATGACAGCAGCGACGTCTTAATGTAAACAGTTTACATTGCTTGCATAGTATGTACTAAAGATTATTCGAACGTTGAGTACCTACTGATACTGCAGTGGATAATGAGCACTTTTGATTACTTTGTGTGTGTGAATTTCTAATGCGACACTGAGTTTCGAACTCAGTATCTCTATGGTAAGTACCTCTATCGATCTACCTTGTAATGTCTGCCACATAGAAAACGCACCACACACCACAATCGATCCGAAAGACGTCTTAGAGTAGGCGCACAGCGTTGATTTTTCGTCGGCCGATAGTTTAGTCGGGCAGTTGATCAGTATGGGCATGTATGGGAGTGCGCACACTACGCCGATTCGATTTGGCCGATTCTTCATACAATTTAAAATCGGGCACAACTATCGGCCGACTAAAAATCAACGGTGTGCGCCTACTCTTAAAGTGAGTATGGACTAGAGCATTTATATGTAATGTGACTTTCTTACGAATGGTAAAATACAGGTAAAATTACCCCAGTAGCTGGAAACACATACCTGTAACAAAGAAAGATTTAGGATAAGTACAATAATTAGTTCTTGCAACTCACAAAGGCGAGTGAGCTTCAGGCGATTATCACACTGCACCGCGCTCCGCCGCGGTCCGCGTGGCGACATATAACGAATCCCGCGCGCAAACGCGTTGTCAGTGTGTTGTTGTGCCGCGCGTGTTTTCTATACAAATTGAGGTACTTGCATATAATGATTAAATCTGTCGTCCCGCGTACCGCGGCGGAGCCCGGTACAGTGTGATAATCGCCTTACTTGCGTGTACGTACAGTCACGGAATGAAAAGGTTCGTCAGTTTTCAAATTGATTCCTTCAACGAATTGCGAGCACATATTACCTTTTGAAACTATGTTACAGAATAATCTCGAGTTAGAGAAAATAATCTTTAACTGTTCGTCAGTAAAGTTCAAAATTATTCAGATCAAAGTTGTTTGAAGATTTATCTTGTCAAGATTATTATGATTGATAAACTAAAACCTTCTTGTTTGTTCAACCTGCCATTTTTTATTAAATAAAAAAAACTACGTTTTGTAACATTGCACTGATGGGATAGAAAATTAAACAAGCAAAACCTTATTCGTTAGCAAACGTCATAATTTTAATTAAATGTTAGCAGCACTGTTTCTTGCACGGTTATGTTGGCAGGTTTGACTCTTACAGTACCTATTGCAAGCGAAAACCGACACTAAGGTGACGAACCTTTTCATTCCGCGACTGTACATGCACATAACGATAGTGTAATGTCTATCAAAACTTTTGAAAAACGAACAGTAGCGAGCCACCACATATGTGAAGCTCACTCGCCTTCGTGAATTGCAACAACTATACTCGTACATTCAATGAAGAAAAAATACATTGTTGAATATGACCCTATTTGTATCCCTTTATATTATTTAAATGTAATCAGTAATTAAAATAACTAAATAGGTACCTAAAATAAAATCGATTTTTACAAATTATCACATAATTTTAAATATTGCTTTCTTTCTAAATAACCACACACAAAATAGCAGTCAGCTTTCTAACACCCTGTATTACTAGCATGTTACACAACCGATGCTTCCTAAATCGGGCACGATCCAACCTAATCCTTTAGCCAGATTACGATTAGTTAGCGAGTCCCGCCTGTTCCTAGTAATTCTTGCTAATTGGTATAACGTTCGATGGTAACATTTGATCCTTTTTGAAAGGGATTATGTTTGGCTGTTTTCAGCGCGATTGTATTGCAGAACTAGCGAATCGAACTACTCCTATGTTCTTCTGATTAATTTCGTTGTGGGTCCAATGACAGTTTAACTTGCCCCCGGGACAAACTTGACCTTCACTGGTTGGGTTTTATTGGCGGACAAGCTGTAGATCCTGGCTACACAGGAGTAGCGGTGGTGGGAACGAGAGGCAGGAATAGCTATAACTCTCCAAACTGTTTGGCGTTCCTGGAACTATACATATTACATTACTAATACAAGAACTCTTGGATAGTATGGTGAACATTTGCTATTAATAGGTTGTGTCATAATAAGCCTAAGTTATCTGTGTTAGATAATTAGTTAGGCTTTTGGGAACCTCATTTGATATGATATGACGTGCTTAAATTATGTTGCGTAATGTAAAATTTACATTAGTATACATATCTATCTAAATATACATATATAACTCAAAGGTGACTGACTGACATAGAGATCTATCAACGCACAGCCCAAACCACTGGACGGATCGGACTGAAATTTGGCTTGCAGGTAGATGTTATGACGTAGGCATCCGCTAAGAAAGGATTTTACGAAACTCCACTCCTAAGGGGGTAAAACGCGTACGAAGTCGCGGGCGGCCGCTAGCTAACTCATATACACCTATTTCAATATTTTGATCAATTATTAATAAATCGAGTAATGAATTGAAAGGACTAAGGTCTTGAGCTAAATAAAATTCAATTTCGTGTATTCAATAGGTACCTACCCAAAGACAATACATTTTTTCTAGTTAAAAAAATTGCAGGATTGATTAATGACACAAGCTTAAAGTTAAATTGGATTAGCTGGATTTTTTTTCTTTCGTTAATCTTTCTCGATAAATATTTAAGAAGAATATGAGGGATAGAGTTTAGAAAATTGCTCCTCAAATATATTACAAAAAATCGTTTCGAACTGACTTAAAAACAAATGTCCAAAGTTTATCCTTTCAAATTAAATCCGACACCGACCTTTTCCCCAACTTTTGCTACGTGGGTCAACAGAAAATCGCCTTTTTCTTTCAGTATTTGGAATCGTTCGAGAAAAAGTCATTGCTTTTTTAACCGACTTCAAAAAAGGAGGAGGTTGTTATTAAGATTTTTTTACCTTACTATCATTTTTCTGTAGCTTCGATTGAGTAGATTTTGTTTTCTTTTTTAATTGATTTCGGTTTTGATTTGAAATGAAATCAAAATTTACTCGAAGGCGAGTACGTACGTACTATTTTCTAATATCTATATTTACGATAATCCAGTATGACAGTAGAAAAGTATTAGTACAATAGGTTCGTAGTAGTAGTAGAAATAAAAAAAGTATAAAAAACAACTGTTTCCGCCCGGGATCGAACCGGGGACCTTGTGCGTGTGAAGCACACGTGATAACCGCTACACTACGGAAACTTATTTAAACTGGAGCAAATTGGTACTCAGTAGCTTTAATCGGGGCTACCTTTCACTTATCGAGTTGAGCCACATAATAAACTTGCTTATGATGCTGCAATGCTAAATTATAGTGATATAATTTATGTATAATGATAATTAAGATAATGATTCAACGTCGGCCTACTTGTTTGTGTTCTCTAAACTAATGGAATTTTAGTTTCTATAAAATTATGCATAGTCTAGTACCCGTTCATGCTTTGCTAAAATTGAAACTTACACCCGTATTCACAAACGATGCTTGCTTAAGTGAAACAGCAAATTGAACGCACAGCATTAAATAGAGCTCTGCGATTTGTTCGTGCGTGACCCTGTGCGTCCACGCGCAAAGTGAGACATCATGGTAATGTTTGTGAATACGGGCGTGAATGTCGCACTGTATAATGTTCAAGGATATAAATTGCACAGGTCCAAAACCCTAAATTATTGTATTCTACTACTCTTGTTTATTAATAACTAGAGACCTGCCCCGGTTTCGCACGGGTGCCAAGTATACATATAAACCTTCGTCTTGAATCACTCTATAATTTATTAAAAAAAATCGCATCAAAATCCGTTGCGTAGTTTAAAAGATCCAAGCAGCAGCGGAAAGCGACTTTGTTTTTACTATGTAGTGATAGTTAAGAATAATAAAGTAAGTATTCAGTATTGAGTTATGTTATAATGTTTATCATACACATCTCCCTGTTTTCCTCATATCCAGTGCAAATTATTATCGTGTGACTCCCCACAAGGCCTCGTTATAATGAGCACTCCTGTGTCACCAGAGGAGCCCTAACGAGCTCCGGGATATGGCACAAAATAGATAGGAACAGAAGAAAATGTACGTACAAAGAAGTCTTCCGGCGACTTGGCCCACTTTTAGCTTGGTCCACGGTCAAATATTTAAAAATTCAATCCATGGACCGAGCTAAAATGTGTGAATGAGCCCAGTTTTAGCTTGGCCCACGGGCCAAGTCACTGGATTGAATTTTTAAATATTATTTATAAGGGGGTAAAACGCGATCCACGCGTACGAAGTCGCGGACGGCCGCTAGTTTTGTGTATATAGGCTGTGTTACATTATGTACGTAAGTATGATATAGAAAAACAATAAACACCTGTAATGAGGTAGTAAACTTTTAGTGGGTTATCAATCCGAAAATACTTTTATTGGTCAGTAAGACTCGCATAATAAACGAACGAATTAATATTAGGAAGTATTGTAGGTGTATTGTTAGGTATTATTAAGAATCTATACTATAATATTATAAATGTGAAAGTAACTGTCTGTCTGTCTTTTTTTTACGCCTAAACCACTGAACTGATTTTGATGAAATTTGGCATAGAGATAGATTTATATCCCGGTTTTTGAAACAGGGACGCGCGCGATTATTTTTTTCTGTGACAGACAAAATTTCACGCGGGCGAAGCCGCTGGCAGAAAGCTAGTGCACTATATTTCAACATAAGGTATTATGTTGTCATTTTAAACTTACATTACTATGTATTAGCTTTATTTCATATTTCATATTTGTTTGTATTGGACTGGGTGTTTTCTATGTATAATAAGTATGTATTTACAAAAAGTAAAGTATTTAAGTACTATGTTTATATCCGTTGTCTAGTACCCATAGTACAAGCTTTGCTTAGTTTGGGACTAGAAGCGTAGTGTAAAATGTCCAAGGATATTATTATTATTATTACATTTTTGGTTGAACAACTTGTCTAACAGTAGGTCTACTTGCTTCGGTAAGTATTACTTGGATAACTTGTACATTTTTGTCGACATCACTGTGAGTCATACAGGCGCGTGTTGTCAATTAAGTGCCCATCCCCGAAACATAATTAAAGTGTATATCCGCCTATTATAAGCGCAGAAGCGACTCAAACAATGTTGAACTAACTTACACCCGTATTTACAAACATTACTATGAGGTCTCACAGTGCGCATGGACGCATAGGGTGGTTACTTAGGATATTTAGGCTGAGTTGCATCATCTGTACTTTAACTTTAACAAACGTCAAAACCATGTACCATACCGTACCATATGTACCATCCTAGACTGCATCTTACTTAACAGTTTAACAGCAAGTAAGTCAAATAACTGCCTTGTCCGGCATAAATAAAGTCTGTCAAACTCCATACTTAAAAACACCGGCTAGGTACGGTCAACCGGATGGTTAAGATAAGGTTAGCCATAGCCTTAGTAATAAGTAGGTAGTTGATTCTGACTACGTTTGCAGTGGGTGGGAACGAGGATGGGATTAGTATCTCAGATACATCGTTACTTCCCTTTGCAATCAACGTTAGGAACAAGCGAAAGGTCGGTTCCATTCCCGCCTTAGGCAGTTAAATTTTTTCAAGTTGTTTATAATTTAGTGTAACGATAGGATTACTAACTCTACATAAACAACTCAGGATCAATGATTTGGCTTTATTTGTAAGCAAAATTGGCGGTATATATTGGTGCAAACAGACGTGCAAACAAGCCAATATTGGAACGTGGCGCCAATGCTAGTGTTTGTGCAATTTCTGACGTCGTCGCCTGATTGTCCTTATGTTATCAAGACGTTATTTATGGTAGGTTCCTGCTAGATTACTGACAAATATAATAATAAAAGCTCATCATCGTGTCTATAAGAAGCCTCAAAGACCAATCTTTTGATATTTTCACCCAACCTCTGTCATCAAGGTAATTGGTTCATCATTGTTCTGACGCTTGCCGAGAGTTAGTTTCAACGCAAGAATGAGTACCTACGTGTAAATGATTCTTTCAAACCATTTTAATTTATGTAGTGTTTGAATTTTTCTACATATTTTGATTCATAGTAGTGCAATTTTTTAATAATATCTTAAAGTTAAAGTTCTAAATTACTCCATTTAAGCGATATTTGTCAATGAACTACCCTCAAAGGCAGACAAAGCCCGGTTTGCGTCATGCACAATTTCATACATGGCCGCGCGGCTACGCCAGTAGTCAATGGGTGTGAGTGACATTAACCGCTAGAACTCACCGAGCGGGTATACAGGTCGCCGTACTAAGATTAAGTCAGTAAAAAGCTGATACACTCAAAATATGGTTGGTGCATGTTAAACTACGGTTAAAGAACTCTATTACTCATAAGAATTTTACATTATGTCATTAAAGACTTTATCTATATCTATAAAAGCGAAAGGTCACTGATTGACTGACTCACTCATCACGAAATCTCAGAAACTACAAGTACTAGGAGTGTCAAATTTTGTATGGGGGGTTCCTTTTAGAACGTAGGTGCTCACTAAGACGAGATTTTGCAAAATTCAACTCCAAAGGGGGTAAAACGGGATCCACGCGCACAAAATCGCAGGGAGCCGCTAGTTTTATTAAGCCTATAGCTTTCCTCGACAAATGGGCTATCAAACACTAAATAACATTATCATAATATTTGACTCTAACCCACAGTTTTCCTATTACATAAAATGAATTTTCTCATAATCAAAGTTGAGACTTTTTGCATTACACTAATTGTAGTTGATGTTCAATTATTTAACTTTTCAATGTCTCACAAGAATAATCTAATCTAGACTAAGCATAAAAATTGTGCTATAAAAATACACTCCAATTTCCCGTAGGTAACCTACCCAACTAAAGGGCCTCAATTTGGAAAGTCTACAGTTACCCCTTTGCAAATACATCAAAGCACTAGCGGTATCGGAGTAGGATATCATCTTTCAAGGGCCGTTAAAAAGGTTCCATGAAGGTTGCGTTGGAGGAACTTTTAGAATAACGTCTATATTGCCCGCTTTTTAGGAATTTTAGAAAGATGGACAGTTTTAACACCCGAAATGGGGAAAAAACTAAATAAGTTTGCATTCCTGTGTTCATTAATTAACTAAAAAGGTTTGAAATCATAATTTTCAGCGATTTGTTTATTGCCTATTTTCTCATCGTCACATTAAAAACTTACGCATATTTGAAAATGGAACATGGAGTGTCCGAATATAGATTTAAATTTTGAGAATGGTTTTTGAAGATGCATTTGTTTTTTTACTTGCTTTTCGCAGTAACGAAACTGGCCAGTGTACACGCATTAGATCCTGTTCACACGGCATTGTACTCCACGTTTTTAACAGTTACTTAACTATTATTTTAACTCTACATGTTTTTACAGTATTAACGAAGTCCCGATAACATTAATGAAATTATTCGATAACGTTTATCTGTCAAAACTTGAGGTACATGGTCATGTAAACATGGCCTTAGTCGCGTCCATGCAAACACATTGTGCTACATAAGTAGGTCAGAAACTCTTGCATCTCATTCTGGCCCTTAGGTAGGTGATATTTTACTGTAACAAACGCTCGTTAACAAAACCACTTAGTGTTATATTACGTGAGAAGTAGAGCACATATTCCGTTGTTACTTGTAGTAAGTGTGCCAAAAAATTGTGATAGAATATAATGATCATTTTATTTTTTATTTACATAAAGCAAACAGAGTTGATTTTGTTTAAGTTTACAAAACTAAAAGAAATAAAATTACCTGCGGGTGGTACAGTCGACAAAACAAACACATTACAGTTTTGACGCAGTAAGCATCGATACACAGAGGAAATCAACGTACGAGAAAATAATTGTTAGCAAAAACCTTAGGATTGTATAGAGTGAACAGAGGAATATTTTTATAAAATCAACAATGAAAATACATAGTTAATAGGTGTTGCAGGGACAATATATATTTTTTTAAATTTAAGTTGCATTTCAGCAGTATAGCCATACCTTTTTGTTTGATCAAGTATGAAAATAACATACTTACTGTAGGTATTTTGTTCCCACCGCTGCAAATAATATGTAGCCAGGATCTACAGCTTGACCTCCAATGAAAACCCACCCAATGAAGGTCAAGTTTGTCCCCGCAAAGAAATTAAATAAAATAAATTAGAAAAAAGTTTGAAGTTAAATACCACCAGGTAATCCGTCTGCTCGTTTGCCTCCTGTCCTGTCCCATAAAAATAAATACTGGAAACTATTATAAACATCTATTTTAGTATTGATGTCTAAACGTTTTCTAGCTCTATAAAGAATAGAGTCGTCATCCCCATATGACGTCCACCACTCAATAGCCATTGTATAACCATCCGCACCCTCGGGAACTACCGATGACGTGACGTCAGAAAGGTTTTCCCCTAAGAACCACGTATATTGTTATAGCCAAAGATTTCCCTTAGAGAAAACCCAAATGTTGGGTTCTTTTGACCCCTAACTTTGAAAGTCATTGACTCTTGATCACGTGACAGGTTTAAAGTTACGGATTTCAATTAATGAATTGATTGCTTTTTTTTTAAGATTTTAAATTTTCGCGTTCCATTTGATTGCTTTTTGTTTCTGTGTACAGTCTTTTGTTTTAAAGGATTGGGATTTTGTTTTAAGTTGGACAGATAATTACTAGAATAGACTATTTTTTAATTCTTTTTTAGGGTTTTGTGGTTTTTAGCAATTCGGAGGTCACAGTACTACAGTTGCTGTTAGATATTATTATCTATTTTTAGACAAATTGTACTTTTTGTGTATCCTACCTGGAAATCTAACTTAGACCTAGCTGATGGAGGAAATTATGATTTTTAGACTGATATCAGGTCAACAAAGATTCTTTTAACAAACTTAGTTAAGGAGTTAACATTTTGCTGCTGAAAATATGTTACATCTACTGATACTTCCTCTAATTTTAAAATGGCAGGCAGTGGTTTACTGAGATTGTTAAAGGGCTTCTTTTCAGCACTTGCCAAATGTTTGTTAAGTCTATTCAATTAGTCCAAGCAAACCTCGAAATTTTTCTTTTGTTTTTCCTTAGTATATTTAAAAATGTAGAAGCCTGGACCTTAGAATCATTTCGACGAAATCCTTATTTAAAAAGCCTAAGACAATGGACCACAAAGTCAAAATTCTACGTACACGTTCTGTTTGAAATATCAAAACGTACACCTTGACCTTTTGCCCACGCGTTATAATTTAGGCAAAGCTAACATACATTTGGAAGGTAAATCTGACCAGGCCAGGTATCCATCCAGGCGGAGCGGAGCAGAGAAGTGTTTTAAATAACCAATCAGTAAGTAAGTAAACATTTATTTGCTGCACACAAAGTCACATACATAGTTCAACAAGATTACATAATTCAATATTTAACATGCACATTCAAAATAAAATGAAATAATGTGAGCAGAGTTGCGGCAGCAAAAGGTCTCCGTCTCAGCATGTGTCACAAGCTAATGCCTGGACGCTGATTTTCAGACGGCGGCCGACGAAAGTGGAGAGCGGCGGTAATCCCCGCAGCAATTCGCAAGGGCATTGAAACACAAATGATAAAGAAAAATTAAATAAATAAAAAGGGAAAATTAGTTTAATGTCATAATGATATATTAAATTATGTAAATTAGATGTCAGGAATAGGATTAGCAAGTCAGTATTATAAATAATGACAAATTAGAGGGGTCGACTACACCTGGCCATTAGAGATTTTTTGGACTGCCAGTATGTGCTTTTTAAGTTTACTTTTAAAAGTTAATCAGATTCCATTATTTGCACATCTTCACTCCTCTCCGCTTCGGTGGAAATGGATCGAGTGGAGAAGTCGGGCGTACCTACTTATTTTTCCTATAGAACTAGCGGCCGCCCGCGACTTCGTACGCGTGGATCCCGTTTTACCCCCTTATGGGTGGAGTTTCGTAAAATCCGTGATTAGTTAGCACCTACGTTCTAAATGGAACCCCCATGCAAAATTTGAGACTTCTAGCACTTTTAGTTTCTGAGATTTCGTGACGAGTGAGTGAGTCAGTCAAACGGGACTATTCCCACCTCTCGTTCCCACCACTGCAACTCCTGTGTAGCCAGGATCTACAGCTTGACCTCCATAAAAACCGAACCAATCAAGGTCAAGTTTGTCCCGGGTGAGCCAGTCAGTCAATCAGTCAGTGACCTTTCGTCAGTGACTTTTCACTTTTATAAATATAGATTTGACAGTGGCGCCGGTATGGCGCGGCGCGGTGCGTGTTTCATAGATTGCAATAGACTGACAGCTGACAGCTACGCACAGCTCACACATCTTCACTTATCTCGTCTCCGCTATTGTCCGCTCCGCTTTGGTGGAAATAGCCCGCCAGTTTCACCTGCCTTGGTGGAAACAGGGCCTTACGTCGAAATACAATCAAACAAAAGACATTGCTTATGCAGTACTTTGTACCTTTATTTGCTTGAAAAGTTGTGAATAACTCGCCCTTTTAGAGAACCTGTAAACACCGAGGTCTTTATTAAAACAAGCCCTGAAGTCTATGTGGCTGAACTTTGAAGGCGGATAATTAGTTCAGTGAAATAATATTTATTTGTGGCATATTTAAATTAGGTGTGTGGTTCCGGTATGTTTTAGGGCCAAAAGAGTGGGTCTTTCGGTTGGGGTCAAAAGCGTAAACTCTAAAGCCCGTATTCACAAACATTAATATGAGGTCTCACAGTGCGCATGGACGCACAGGGAGACACACGAATTCAGCGCTGTGCGTTCGATTTGCTGCTTCACTTAAGCAAGCATCGTTTGTGAATACGGGCGTAAAACAGATATGCTTTCTACATGACCAAAAGGTTGACTGGCGGAGAATGCTTTTACTATTAAGTCCTGTTTGTGCAATAAAGTGTAAATAAATAAATAAAGATTTGTCTGTCTAGCCATGGGAAGTTTGGGCCAAATAAAATCACGTCCGGGTATAGCCGGATGCCTAGCAAGCAACCCTGCCTGGACCGGAAGCCTTTGCTTTTAGTGATCCAGGTACCTACAGAGTACTCTCTTTTACATTCGATATGTGCGTGAAGGTTGTGTACTTATTTATACCTTTTGTTTTTTTTGTTTCTTTTGTAATCTAGATACCTACATATGAATAGATTTCTAAATATTTACTTATTTAATAACGAAGATAATAAGTTAATAACCTCTCTTAACAGATACACAATATAAAGAAATAAAACCAGATCAGATTATCCATCCATCTGCTTTTATAGGTCGAAGCACTATCCCTAATTCTTTGTCTGAAATCTATCTATGCATAAAATATAATACTTAGCGAAAGGTCACTGGCTGGCTCACTCATCACGAAATCTCAAAAACTACAAGTGCTAGGAGTCTCAAATTTTGCATCGGGGTTCCTTTTAGAACATAGCTGCTCACTAATTCGGGATTTTGCAAAATTCAACCCCTATGGAGGTAAAACGGGGTCCACGCGCACGAAGTCACGGGCGGCCGCTAGTATTGTATAAAGCGAAAGGTCACTGATTCGTAGCTGGTTATCAAATTTCAGTTTCGAACGTGGACTAAAGGGACTGACTCACTCATCACGAAATCTCAGAAACTAAAACACCTACAAACTTAAAATTTGGCAGGTAGGTTCCTTAAAAGGTGTAAACATTCGCTAAGAACGGATTTTACGAAACTCCACCCCTAAGGAGTTAAAACGGGATCCACGCGTACGAAGTCCCGGGCGGCCGCTTAGTACATTTATAAACATGAAAACCAAGTTATGTACCTACAAATAACATGCATCTAGCACAATAACGCAACGCATCTCCACGTCAGTCATCCCTGTTCCTGACAGGTCTACAACGTAGACAATACGAAATGCCTATTGATTTACACCCACACAGCTTCTGCTGGTGCTTCTGACGTACACACTGACGTCATAATGATTGGTTCAGGCCGCGAAGTTTCATAATGAAACAGGCCAAGCGCAGTTCGCAAGTTTCAAGGTGGAAAAATTGCGCGCTAGTGTAAGAGGCGGAGCACAGTGAACGCTGCGAGAAATAATACGCTCGTTTTCACAAACCATACTTGCTTAAGTGAAGCAGCAAATTGAACACACAGCGTTGAATGTGCGTCCACGTGTACTGTGAGACCTCATAGTGATGTTTGTGAATACGAGCGTTAATAATTTGTGCTTGAAAACACTTACCCATGAAAATAAAACTTTGCAATTTAATTTTACATGCAACATCTATTATAAGATTTGATATGGCCCTAAAATTTAATGTTCCACTTTATTGCAGCTGGCTCAGCGATTATATTAACGCGTGAAAACTTATTGTATGCAAATCTTATTCGATTTAGGCTTTAAAACGTAGTGCGACTTTTATTAAGGACGTGCGCCAAAGATGTATAATCAAAATTGAAGATGAATCGATGGAAATATACATAGGTAAAGTTGGTATCGACTACATTTCGGTCTTTTTAACACGCTTTTCAACCGACTTCAAAAAAAGGAGGAGGTTCTCAATTCGACCCGTATGATTTTTTTTTCTATGTTTGTTACGCGATAACTCCGCCAATTATGAACCGATTTGAACAAATCTTTTTTCGGCGTATAGGTAATACCTCAAGGGTGGTCCCATTTAAATTTAATAATAAAAAAACAACCCCCAAGGGTGGAAAATTGGGGATGAACTTTTTTATACGCAATATCTCCGCCGATTATAAACCAATTTGAACGATTATTTTTTTGTTGAATAGATATTATCAAAAGGGTGGTTTCATGCGAATTTGAAGAAAATATTTCACCCCCAANTTGAACGATATTTTTTTGTTGAATAGATATTATCAAAAGGGTGGTTTCATGCGAATTTGAAGAAAATATTTCACCCCCAAGGGTGAAAAATTGGGGATGAACTTTTTTATACGCAATATCTCCGCCGATTATGAACCAATTTGAACGATTTATTTTTTTGTTGAATAGGTATTATCAAAAGGGTGGTTTCATGCGAATTTGAAGAAAAACTGGTCATGGTAGGTACAAATCCTTAATGCTTAGGAGTTGTAGGATGATTTTTTAAATATTATAAGTACAAATAGACCAACAGTTGTATTCTTTCATGTTTTTAAGGTGGGCTGACGGTTTAAGGTCTTTTTAGGTTTCCTATATTGTAACCTGTATTTTGTAGGGAATATTATTTTACACTAGACATGAAGAATATGGTCTCAATGTACTGCCTACCTTCAGTGGTAACATCAAGGTAATAATTAGTTAACTAAAAGGCAAGAAATAAGTAAAATTTTATAAAAAAAAAAACCGACTTCAAAAAACCTACACTAAAAAGTAGAAAAATAATTACTTATTACCTACTTATTTATTAGGACGAATTATTAATATTTATGTAGTAGGTATACCATGATTGATACTTTTGGAGTCGGTGCAGGCAAACTTTACATGTTTCATAATCTTGGCACCGACTCCAGAAGTATCAATCATGGTATACCTAATAAATAAGTAGGTAATTAGTAATTATTTTTCTACTTTTTAGTGTAGGTTTTTTGAAGTCGGTTTTATTTTTTTCGTTCGTTCGTTCGTTTCAGTCGAAAGACGTCCACTGCTGGACAAAGGCCTCCCCCAAGGATTTCCACAAAGACCGGTCCTGCGCCATTCGCATCCAGGCGCCTCCCGCGACCTTCACCAGATCGTTGGTCCACCTAGTGGGAGGCCTGCCCATGCTACGTCTTTTTTTGTCTGTATAATGTACAGCGCTTCTTCTCACTTTATCAAAAAAAAAAAACAATACTTTTAAAAGTTACTTCTTTAAGCGACGAAATTAAGTTTTAAAGTATGCCAAAAGTTATTTTTATAAGGTACCTACCTAGATAAGGTAGGCAAATAATGAAATTAAAGATTGTTTCATTCTGAGACCCCATAAAGTCTCGCCATTATAAATTCTCGTTTAAGGATTACATTCGCAATTTTAATCCAACAATATAGTTTCAATATGAGCTCACCTTTAAGCGTCTACACTCCGCTACAATAGAAAGTTTGTTATGAAACTCATTCCAGCATTGTGCGAAACAAATTCATAAAGACCTACACACACACACACACTCACAAGTGAGTAGTAATTAACCCTATGAGTAATGAGAAACAAATGACATTTCGTTTTATACCTTTCCTATTCCTTAGGAATAGAGCAACAACCACGAGCTGTCAAACAAAACCGATTTTGGATGACACTGGATATTATGCATGTGTCAGGATTATTTCACTGTTTTGTACAATAAATCAATAACTGAACCAGTCACCACGTTTCTGAAGCACTATTTCTCATAAACATCCATGATCTAATTCACGTAAAATCTGAAAATATCTCACAGTTCACATTTTCAGCGTGCCACTAAGTGCCTCTGAACTGTCAAATAGTTGCAAAAAACTGTTCTGTTTGACGTGACGGCGATGGCATCACGAATCTCTTTTTATCACAGTGTTGCTGCTAGTGACACCTCACTCGCTCAGTACTTGCCTATACTGCAACTGGTCCAGGGACCAGTGTTGAGAAGAAACAGTGAACAGTACAAAGAGAAAGGCAAGGCATGATCATCTGCTTTTCATTTAGCCACTTCTAACTTCAGAAGTCATCGGTCCATCGAGCAAATAGGCACGCTAAACTACGTCTATTTAAACGTCAGGCCAACTCATATTAGTGTTTGTAACTCCATTATTGTGTTCAGACATTGTTTTAGATAGTGAAACGTTCATTTGTTTGCGAATACGCTGCGGAAATGAGTAGGAAATTGCACGATTTAGTTTGGAAAATGAACACATATAGGTTATGGTTGTAACCCTTTCAGTGCGAAGTTATCACAATATTTGAATAAACCTGTAAATATACATATTAATCAAGTGTTTGTACTTGTAGTTACATTCATTGTTCGAGTATTTCTAGGCTTTAGCGTTTCTTCAACCGTTATTTTAGATAGAAAGCATACAGAATATTAACCCTGGTTTACACCATATTACTTTGGACTATAACAAACGTCAAAAGTATGTCAAACTCCATACAAAACCACCGGTTATAATTACGGTTAAAGTTAAGGTGGTGCAAGTAGGTCTAGTTTTAGTAATACCGTAATACTTGAGTTGGAGTAGAGTTATGAGCGTCATTTCATAAAACTATTTTGGCAAACAAATACCGTAGTAAAATATTTAATTACAACAAAGCAATAATTAATTTTACGTACACATTTTCCGTACAGGTTCAAGATTAAATTTACGGACGACGGTACAAAGTGTACGTTATGGCATCTTATATGGTTGTAATAGGAGTGATTTTACTACAAAAATAAAGACTGAGTTACCGTCTGTACTACACAGATCTTTATTAATTAGTAGAATCCTGCTAGCGGCAAAATCGGATATTTCTTTGTAATTTCTTTGAAAGACTTTGCAACTTCCAGGAGTTAAAAGGTATAATTCTGTTGCCAACTCAAAAACTTTTCCGATTCAGTAACGGTTAAGAGATTAAATTAAACAAATTGAACTAATTTACCCATTGCTAATTTGTTATTAACTCCGACCGGTAAGTTTGAGCGTTATCCAGTTTGGGCGAACTGTAATCAATCACGACTATAATGTGTGTTTGTGTAGCCCAGCAACAACGGTTTACACAGATAGCATATTAAAGCTTCAAACACACCAACGCGTGCAGATTGCCCATCGCTGGCGCTAGGTATCATAGGCCAATGACAGGTCGCGCGACCCATGACAGTCCGCGCGACCTGTCATTGACATAGGATCGCGCCGGGGCGATGGCGATCTGCACGCGTTGATGTGATGTTGTGGTAAGAGCGAGTTTGCAAGAAAATGTTTATTTTGCTGTCAACTGTAGTCTGTATTGTTAGTTATTGGGTAAGTAATAAATTATATTGGGTTTTGATTCCCAGAAGGAAATATCCTAGGACTTTGTAATTTCAATTTAAAGTCTTAACAGATCACTATAGAAGACAGCTATAATCCAGTGTCAATATAAGTTAGCCATTTTTGTACCGAAGATTGTGATTGATTGATTTATTTATTTTATTGGGCTATCAACATGAGATACAGTATTAAACACTGATTCTCCCAACTACAAATTTCGCAGATAATATTTCGCAAAAACATAGCCCTCCTTCAGGCGCAGTCGGGTAAAAACAAAAACGAAACCCTGGTAAAAAGCGAAATAGGTACTTTAACACAAATCTTTTAAAAGACAGAAAAAGAAATGGGTCTTCTTTTATCATTAAGTGTATTTATCCATCATTGAATCCACAAATTGATAAACAGGTTGGTAGACCGACGACCTTATGGAGGTAGCAGGAAGGCGCTGGATACTAGAAATCGGGCGATGTAGAAATCATTGGGGTATGTCTATCATAGGTCTATGTTCAGCAGTGGACGTCCTGCGGCTGATATGATGATGACGATTGTTAAACTATCTTGATGCAATGATTCTATACTGATCCCTGTAGAATTGTTTGTACACGTTGAATAATGAGTGAGCTGGCTGATCCTCTCGGGCTGTGGTTTTAACTTTAATCACTGGCAATATCCCGCAAATTAGAGCGTTTTGTTGACATAACAAAACCGTTTCATACGAACAGTGTTTAGTTCAAAACTGATTAAAACATTCATTGTAACTTTTTCTGACTATTTTCACAGTTTTTGCACAGTTATATTTTAATGCCGTGTAGTCTTGTTGATGGATATTATGACCTGGGCAGTTCCTAGACTTAATTCCACTAGCCCCTTCCATCACCGTGGAACCAGACGCAGGTTAGCGTACCATCCCTATATTGTCAACATTCCACCAGCTCGCACTAAGCGTTTCGATGACTCTTTTATAATGCGAACAGCTAGGGACTGGAATTCGCTGCCTGCTGCTGTATTTCCCGAAGACTATAATCCGGGCCTTTTCAAGGCGAGAATGAATAGGCACTTACATCTGTAAGTGGTAGGGTGGTACATATCTATGTACCACCCTAGACTGCATCCCACTTAACACCAGGTGCGATTGTGGTCAAATACCTGCCTTGTTATGCATAAAAAATCTAGGTAAGCCATTATCAGAAACAAACAAAGAATAAAACAAGCTCTAAGCAAAAATGTATTGGGTACTAGTCTTAACATTATTTACAGCAAAATCTGAGCCTAGATTTTTCTTAAAAATAAGTAGAACAATTTATGTTATTTGTTCGTCCTTATAAAATTCTTTCTATATATTTTGTGAAAAATATTTTCACGTTTAAGTTCATTGAACTGAAGATGAATACTCAAGATAAATCATAACCATAAGAAACTGAAGTACCATTTATGGCGTTATTATGGTCCAATTGAATACAAATACAGAAACGCCAGCATAGTCAGCATTTTAGTAATGTGACTATTGAAAAAAAACTTTATCACAATTGAAAAGGGTTCAATTTTTTTATGCATAACAAGGCAGTTATTTGGGACACAATCGCACCTGATGTTATGTCGTCCCTCGCATGACTAACTATCCTATCTCAGTTTTGCCACTTTCTCAAAACCACGGGTTTTCAGTTAGGTCATTTCAAATTTAGTTTCTGTTTATACTTTACGGACATCGTGGGAGGAAAAATAGGTACATACAGATACGTGAGTTAGAGAAAATCGTAGACAATGGAAGCAGGAAAAAATTTGTAGTCCGTTAGGACTGGAGTTATCAAATCGCCAAAAGACTGAGATAGGATAGTTAGTCATGCGAGCGACGATGTGGGATGCAGTCTAGGATGGTACATATCTGCCCTGTAAGTGCCTTTTCACTGTGAAATCCACGGGAAGAGTAAGAGTGGATCTTGCTACTATTAAGTATTCTGTGGTGGAACTAAAACGTGTTTGCCCTACTGATAGTTTTGAAGGTTAGTATATTATTATGTCCTATGAAATTATGATACTGACAGAGTCTAACTCCGAAACAAAGACAAAGAGAAAGATCTGTGTCATTGGTTTTCAATTATTCTGAAAAATATTTATAATTTGTTACTGGTTACAGTTATACTGTGGCAACAAGGATGTATTTTATGACATCCTAGTTTATTGTCGACTGTCTCTGACGTTATTGAATATTGTATTTGGGCAGAAAAATAGTGCTTTTGGGTGCTTTAAGAGATTAAATGCTTCTTAGTACGATGTTGGTGAAAATGAAAAATCTACAAATGTAAAAAGCAAGAAGAAAATGGTTCAACAATTTTTTATGCAGGACAAGGCAGGTATTTGACCGCAAACGTACCTACCTGGTGTTAAATCCCAACTAATATTCCCAACTATTCCCAACTAATATTATAAATGCGAAAGTAACTCTGTCTGTCTGTCTGTCTGTTACGCTTTCCCGCTTAAACCTCGCAACCGATTTTGATGAAATTTGGCATAGAGATAGTTTGAGTCCCGGGAAAGAACATAGGATAGTTTTTATCCCGGTTTTTGAAACAGGGACGCGCGCGATAAAGTTTTTCTGTGACAGACAAAATTCCACGCGGGCGAAGCCGCGGGCGGAAAGCTATTGTGTATATTGTGAACCATAAGATTCAATAATTACTGACGTTATTAATTAAATTTAAATAATAAAAAAACACTTACCTGGACTTGCAGCATCGAGCAGCATCAGCATCGAGCAGCAGCAGCATCTCCATTCTTAACACGAACACTTACTAAGCACTTCACTAACTTTTAACACAAATACTTCACTAACGTTGCCTCGACACGTCCGTTCACTGTGGAGGTTGGAGAGCGACTGACAGTTTGGTACTCGAATCGTCATAAAGTAAACGAGTGAATGAGTGAGTGAACCGAGTGAATGAATGTATTGAGTGACTATAATGTAAGATACTGAGAGATTGTAATGTGTTCAAATTGGCGATGTCAATAAAATAAAAGATTTTTTTTATCTATATTTTTAAATACCAATATTATAAAAGGAAATTTAAGTATTTTTGTATGCTACGAAACTAGTGGATCGATTTAGAATATTTCAACATTGTTTTTTTTTCTGATGAACAATTTATGTTAAACTAGCTTTCCGCCCGCGGCTTCGCCCGCGTGGAATTTTGTCTGTCACAGAAAAACTTTATCGCGCGCGTCCCTGTTTCAAAAACCGGGGTAAAAACTATCCTATGTTCTTTCCCGGGACTCAAACTATCTCTATGCCAAATTTCATCAAAATCGGTTGCGAGGTTTAAGCGGGAAAGCGTAACAGACAGACAGACAGACAGACAGAGTTACTTTCGCATTTATAATATTAGTTGGGATATCTAACCTCTCTTCGCGGGCTGCTATGAACAAATAATAGAGAACAATCCATACTAAAATGATTTATTATACGTGTTTACAAGTTTCTGTTTCTGCTTGCGGATTCATGTTACTGGATGTTTTACTGTTTGTTCGTTTCAGCCAAATGACGTCCACTGCTGGACAAAGGTCATAACGATTTTCCATATCGACCGGTTCTGCGCTTTTTACTGTGAGAAAAATATTCATCAGTATACATCGTAGCAAATTAAATTGTAAATTGTCAAAAAAATATTGAACCTGTTTTCTATATTATACCTATTGTATTTATGGAATATTAAAAAAATATCAGCAGTAGAACTTATCGTATAAAGAAGTACCTAAATACGCCTGCTACTCTGCCCTCAGAACGCATCCAGTGTGGAAAACCCTATGGGTGTATTGGAAATCCTCACACACTAACCATTGCATAATTTCAGCCAGCCCACCATCGGTAGCGTGGCCGAGCGGTCTAAGGCGCTGGTTTAAGGCACCAGTCTCTTCGGAGGCGTGGGTTCGAATCCCACCGCTGCCAAGTTTTTTGCTATTTTTTTCTAATTTTTTTACTTACGATTTGGATATTATTGTGCCATAGTACTTTTTGATTACTATATTAACTGTGTAACGTAGGTTTAGGAAATAGGACATACAGGGTGGAAATTTGTGAAGCTACCTGGATTTTTTGGAAATCTTTGAATGCATTTCTCTTTCTTTTCAAAAATAAAGGAGTGTTTTCTTTGAGTAAAATTTTCTAGGGTAGGTATTAAAAGTAATTTATTTTACAAAATTCCACTCTGTATTTTTGTATTTAATAGGGATTTGAATTTTGTTTATGGTGGATTTTTATGTTTATGTAGAACTTCTACCCCACATAATAATAATTAAATTAATAACTGTATATTAATTAAATTGAGAGACGGTGACCATAATAGTTTTTCATAATTTCTGTTAAGCTCATTGAATTCAATGAGCTTGATATGTACCGTACATATCAATAACATTTGCTAATATTAGTTGCTTCTTTACATTTGAAATCGCACTAATAAAATAATGTAATGCTTTATAATTTGAAAAATAATAAAAGAGTCTACATCAAACTTAAAATAAATACTGAAAAAAGAAAGCACATGTTTCATTAATAAAGCTTTCTCAACATCCTGACCCAGTAAACTTTTTATTATTATTTATAGATAAAAAACGAATGAATACAATCAAAACCCACGCGTTTGACTCTGCTGTGTAATATAAATAACAATCTTAACTTTTGCTACACTCTATTTAGTACGCTATAAAGCTGAAAATACTTTGTTCAGCTCTTCACGTGGCCTAATAATAAAGTTCCAAAATATGTAGAGCTCCAATTTCAATATTAAACGACTGTAAGAAATGTCAACTTACATTGGTATCATCACGTGTCACGTTTCCAAAAATGGTAGGCCTGTGATTTGTTTAGCTGACTATTAAGCGAAGGGTCTTTTTATGTTGGGCGTTCTGTTTGACAAGCACTGTTGTCGAAATGTCAAAACCAGATGACAATAGCGTGGCGAAAGGAAGTCAATGTCAAGTGCGATCGTTATCAAATACCTATCACGTGTTGCGGGAATGCTCGGGAATGGAGGATACCTAACTATTTACTATACAGGGTGGAATTTTGTAATGCCACGTGGAGGGAAAGTACTCTTAATACTGTAGATAGAAAATTTAACTGAAAGAAAACATTCCTTTATTTTTGAAAAGAAAGAGAACTGCATTCAAAGATTTTCGAATTTTTTTGGAAAATTCACTACCATACCATACAATTCTCTGTAACATAGGTAATTGAAATAATTTAAGATTTCATGGTTTTCCTTTCATTTGATTTATCAAGTTTGTTAGAGAGATTTCATCCTTATACTTAACCCTAACGATCGATGTAATAAAAATACAGGGTGTAATTTTTAACAGATTTTAGTTGGTTCGATTCCCGGGTGTGGCAAGTAAATTTTTGGAAATCTTTGAATGCAGTTCTATTACATTTCAAAAATAAAGAAATGTTTTCTTTGAGAAAAATTTTCTATCTACAATATTAAGATTACTTTCCCTCCAGGTGGCATTACACAATTCCACCCTGTATAGTATTATATCTGTGCTATTGATAACTATGTTTTGTTGACAGAGCGATAGTAGCGCTACTATATTTTTTTAAATTTCTATCGTTATAATTACGCCCGTATTCACAAATGATGCTTGCTTAAGCGGAGCAGCAAATCGAACGCACAGCGTTGAATAGAGCCCTGTGATTGGTTCGTGTGTCACGCTGTGCGTTCACGCGCACTGTGAGATCTCTTACTATGCGGTACTTAAACATTACTACGAGTATGTTTTGTAAATACGGGCGTTAGAGTTTTTGAATTTTAATCAATCACAGACAAGAGTGTCGATTATAAAGTTTTGTACTATACGAATGATACACTCTACTAGAGTTACCTTAGTAGTAACAAAAATGTTAAATAATAATTAAATTTAATGGTTAGTCTATGGGTAGGTCAATTACCATGTATCCCTGGAATTAATTAACGAAGTTAGTAATTAATCTTTTGAACAGTCTTAAAGAAAACTTTAAGGTTTTAAGTAAGTACACGTATACTCGTTATATTTAAAACTAGCTTTCTGCCCGCGGCTTCGCCCGCGTGGAATTTTGTCTGTCACAGAAAAACTTTATCGCGCGCGTCCCTGTTTCAAAAACCGGGATAAAAACTATCCTATGTCCATTCCCGGGACTCAAACTATGTCCCTGCCAAATTTCATCGAAATCGGTTGCGAGGTTTAAGCGGGAAAGCGTAACAGACAGACAGACAGACAGAGTTACTTTCGCATTTATAATATTAGTTGGGATTTAATTGGAACGTTCTCGACTTTTTAGTATTTTCGAGTATCTAACTTACTTTTAATTTCGTATTAAATAACTAGTCATTACTTATTCTACTAATTTTTTTCAACCAAACTAATAATTCGTTCGCCCACTAATGTCAACTACACTGCTAAACTGGTAAATTAAATAAAATAGAAATATGATTGCAAATCATAGAAATATGGCTGAAAACACTGAATTTTCGGATAGATTCAGTTAATTCTATAACCTATTACTGATACCGTTAGAAACATCTCGTGAAGCACTTTCAGGATCAGTAACCAGTTTTTCGATATCTTGTGTAGTTTAGGAATAATCGAGTGAGATCACTTATCGTTTCCATCCTGTATAGTGTAAAACCATTAAATTCAAATAAACATTCAAACATATCAACAGGTATCCAGATCCCAATCGTATAGCGTTCAGCCAACATGGCTCCCCATGCATGTAAGTGTAAGTGTAAGTGCTTCAGCTACATTACCTGTCCCTTATATTCCGAGCACTTTCTCGTTGACAGCCTGCTCTCCAAAATACTTGGGTACCTCTCGTACTAGCACATTAACCAACTTATTTTGCAACTACCAAACTTTAAGCCAAACGATTCGCAACTTTATATTCCTGTCTTTAGCGAAAGAAACCAAGTTAGGCGGCAGTAAACTACAGTGGTACGAAACTGTTGAGAGACCCTTTTCTGCAAGATATTCAGTGGAATAAATTGAACCTTATTTCTAAGTGATACCATCTAAGGTTTTGGTGCGGTGCTGAATGATTACCATATTTAGGGAAATATATTAGTTAGAGGAAATGTGATGGAGCGATTTGCAGTTTGAATGTCAATTTTGATGACAGATCAGCAGATGAAAAAACCGGAGGGAAAAATGGAGGGAAAAATTTAATGTGGAATCAGAGTAAATAGATTAAAAAATATTATGGTCTGTAAACTTAATGGTCATCATAATATTCAAGTGAATAATTTGTAGAGTGGAAATAAATTAGGTACGTTAGTTGCGGGTTATTGGTTACCAAAATTAAAACAGCTTTCCATCTAAACGGAAGTAAGGCCAAAGTAATTTTCATTACTTCATTGTGTATGAAAACATCACTGAGCTTTGCCCACTACACATTCTACCAAAACTCACTCCTATTACAATGATTCTTACGCCACATTTCTATGAGGACTCACAATGCGCGAACGCACATGGTGATACATGAATCAATCACAGAGCTCTATTCAACGCTGTGCGTTCGATTTGCTGCTTCACTTAAGCATGGATCTACCATGTAGTTCGTTTCAGCCAAATGCCGTCCACTGCTGGACAAAGGCATCCCCACTATTTTGCACAACAAGCAGTCCTGTGCTGCCCGCATCCAGGTGTTTTCCTGAAATGACGTTTACTAGGTCGTCGGTCCACTGACGTCTGTTGTTACCATCGCAAAATTGAGAAAAAAATAGTAATTTCATACAATATGCCTGTCTAGTTTCTTTGATATTTCTATTACTTTTCGTTAGAAAGAAGCTCTAGATCAAAAGTAAATTATATCCAGAATAAGACTACCTAGATACAGAAAATTCAATCCCTAAAGCTATGACGTGTAATATAAAATTGTAATTACAAAGTCATTTGAGATAAATTTTTCTAAAACCATTTACTCTTAGTTGTAGAAAAACTCATTTTGTACTCTTTACAATGTAAACTACAGAGGTCATTAGTGAGACACGTGTTAAAGCTATGTAGTTAAATATTCAGAGCTTTTATGAAATGTATTTGATGTAAAGTTTGTAATAGAAATTATTGGATAGTAGTTGACACGGTTAACAAATATTTTCAAGTTGAAAATTACTTAAAATGGTTGATTTCAGCCTTTTAAACCCAATTAGTTTTTATTTACTTTAAAATTTCATTTTCTTTGGTATCGAAAAAGTAATTATTGGTAAAGACGTGAATTTTTTTTAGGTTAAATAAATAATCTTTTAGTTAGGGCAATTATTAACTAAAATACAGAAAACAAAAAAAATCTTACTACTCTTATAAAATATATCGAATTTTAATACCCAATTTTAAACTTAATTGCAAAGGTATTACGTAGTCAATATCTATGACGCTACGCCGTAGCCATCTCGTAGTACGATAAACCGTAAAATTCTGAAAACATGTAACTCAAATTTACTCTTGAAAAACATAATATCGTCGATTCGCTTGAATTTTGTTGTTTTGTTTGAACTATCCAGTTCCGCGTATAAAGAGTTATAAAGATTGATTCTTGGAAGCCTCGAAAACCTCTATAATGCGAAAACGTGCGTGAAAATGGAAAGGATACATCTTATGTTGTTTTCTCTGGGGACCTCCATCGTCCCAGGTGTCGTATAGAATCGTTGTCGCGCCATTTTGTTTGCAAATGTCTACTTTGTGGGACATTTGTTATCGATGTCTTCACTCTTATCTGATGGTAATGCATAGCTCAATACGATATAGCTTTTGTACAGTTACTAAGGGATTTGAAAGCAATATGTTAACGCCCGTATTCAGAAATATTACTATGAGGTCTCCAAGTGCGCGTGGACGCACATGGTGACACACGAACCAATCACAGAGCTCTATTCAACGCTGTGCGTTCGATTTGCTGCTTCACTTAAGCAAGCATCGTTTGTGAATACGGGTGTAATTACCATTAAATACATGCAGTAAATAAATACAGTGGAAATCCTTGGGGGAGGCCTTTGTCCAGCAGTGGACGTCATCTGGCTGAAACCAAATACAGAATTTCTAGTCCTCAACCAGAAGTTTTTAGTCTAGCTGCATTTCACTTGATAGAAAATGACGATTAAACAAAAACTGGGAACCAGCTTCACCTGTTAGTCTCAACAAAATATGAATAGTACATCCTAAATTGATGTTTCCCGAACAAAAACGTTTACTACGAAACATCCCAACAATGTACTGCCATCATAATGGTATTCAATACATCTCAAAATCAGATAGGATAGGATATAGGATACTTGTTGTACCCACAACAAACGTGTAAAAGGCTGCCCCACTAAAGAGCATCGAGCAGAAATAAGTAATCTCAAGAGCGGGCTTTATACTTGTAAAACCTTTTCGGAAAAAACCTCCGGGAAAATTCACGAACGCCGTAAACGATACCTCAAAGGCTTAAGTCGCTGAATGTGGAAAGGAACCATCTTGGAAATACGTTGTAACACTGAACGATGTTATGATGAAAATGTGCAGCGCATCTATTACAGTAATTTGAGAATCAAATATAGCTACTATATTTGATAATTTTTAAATTATAAGAAGCTTAACATTTTCCATAATTTTTTTGTCATAAAAAGACCGGCATATTACATCAGAATAACTTAAAGGCTATAATTTATAATCATACTGAGTTATAAACAATAATGATGTTAAGTTTATTCTAATAATATTCTATTCCATTCTATTCTATTCATCAAAACGTCCATCCATCCATCCATGCTCGATCATGAATTACTCAATTAAAAATCTAAAAAAATATAATTAAATAAGTTAATTTAGGTATTGTATTAGATACAAAAATATTCCTAGTAAAAACCCCTATCAAAGATACTTCTTTCTCTTATACATTTTAATAATATAGGTAGGTATATAAAAGTAATCCAGTTTCTAAAGAACTTGAAGGGCTACAGACGAAACTTGATATTTAGGGCGAAACTAAACGCACAGACGAAAGTTTTCTAATAAAACCTATTGAAAACCACTGCGTAGTAACGTTTTATTGTTTTGTATTGGAACGTTCAGTTTTAGTATTAAAATGTACTGAATCAAACATTAATGTTCAATCGAAGTTTATTTTATAGCATTTGGCTATAAATCTGCACTACAGATATTGATAATACAAGAAAAACAAAAACATAACGAATAGGAAACATTTCCTAAGAAATTCGCTATAATCTTATTCTGAAACAATATTTTCCCATTTCCATAAATTTCCACTTCATCATAAAAATACAGTCTCAAAAGAGAAGCTCAATTTATTACAATTATATAATGTTTGATAAATTACAAAAATAATAATTATGACATCGTTTTAAAACAACAATAAAACACACGACTCTACATTCGAGCTTTACGTTAATTTCTATTTGAAAGAACGCAATTATTCAAGAAAGAAAAAGGGTCTTCAATATTGTATTCGCAACCGACACAAAAATACGAGTGAACGCAACAAAAATCTTTTCCTTTGCCTGTCCTTCATCTCACGAAATTAAAAAAGAAAAATCCCGCGTAAAACTCGCTATGTATCTATCTCGCACACCCTACACGCTTGCACTCCCGGGCCCAGACGAGCCGGGCCCGACGAAACGGGACGGCAACATTCGTCCTGCGGGAGAGATAAGGACGCAGAAGTGATATTGACCTTGCGCGGCATGACGTCATTTGCGACCTAGCTGCAGCAGCCCTTGTATCCGAGGCGAGAGTGTGTGTGTGATCCAGACCCTGAAGAGAGGTGTGTGCGTGGCTTCCTCCTATTGGCTGCCATAGAGCAGGAAACTCAGTGTACCATGTTACGTTGTAAGCTGTTTTGCATAAGTTTTTCTTCTTTTAGCTATATCAGTTCTTTCAAGAGAATCGAGTAACATAAAGGAATAGTATGTTCTTCAAAGTACCAAATACTAACATAAATGTTACCTAATGATGCTGTAACAGAATTCGATGAAACCTGATTGACTTATTACAAACATAACTCATGTGTTATGTATTTGTAGAGCCTTGTGTGTCCAAATAATATAGAAATTACGTAGCATGTGTTATCTTCATACCACGTGGAGTGTGATGTGTAAAAGTCATTCAACGTACGTACGTACGTAATGACTCTATCATTAGTAATACAAGCAGTGTCATGAATAATTATTATATTTGTGTTATCCAGTCTTTGAAGAAATCATACCAAGAGCTATGATAAGAGAAAAAGTAACCATATTATTACTGGATAACTCAAGAAATACTTTTCCATTTATAAATAAATAAAATAGTCCAACTACAATCCCTGCTCTACACTCCCCCCGTGTAACAGTGTGCGTGCACGCGTACTGGGTGTTTCCCTATCGGCACACGCCGCGTGCAGCGCATCCCTGTGTGCGTGTGACATTGATTTCTGCAAAGCAACAGGCTACATTGTTCGAGTTTATCTCAAGTGATGCTTTGTAATTGGAAAGCTAGTAATTAAATCAAATAAGATAGAGGGACTACTTAGTTAGTAAAAGGTTTTTTAAGCAACGAGTCGTAACTTGAACCTGTTGCTTAAAAACCTTTTTGGGATGAGAGTAAATAGCAAGGGCAATGCAGAAGCTGATGCTTCTTTTGGAGTTTTTTTTTAATTCAGTTTTTATGTTTTTACTACTTTTGTCTGCGGCTTCGCCAGATTGAACTTCAGTTTGTCACAGATATCGTCATAATAAATTGTATGTTAATCTACAAAAATATTGCAGTTACATTAAAATCCGTTTAGTAATTTTATGTGAAAGATTAACGGATATCCCTTTCGTCACCCATCCTTGGCAACTATTTATTTATATCTATGTGAACTTAAGTAATATGCGACAGTGCTGCCACCATAGTTTCCATCCAGTTTCTTGCAGCTTCAAGTTAATTTTTCAGCCATATTAATTTCAATTACGAATTTCGGCCGTCGTATAATTATTTCTATGAAAAATGAGACATTAATGAGTTCGCAGAACTTATCAAACTTATTAACTTAATAAAAATCTTTGCTACTTTACTAAAGTGATACCTAAGTGTGGGCAGTAGTAAAGTAATAATTACTTTAGTTGGTACATAAGTGCTAGTTTTTGCCCGCGGAGTATCTTTTGTATTAAAAAAAAAAGGAGTTGTATTTATATTTTTTTTTCATTGGCTCTAACGTATTGCATTTAGCCACGACAAATTACTAATCCTAATCAAAATATTAATCCTGTTAACAGCTCGTGGTAAGTTAAATAAGCTGTAAATGCTTATATTATGACACAGGGCGTTTAGTTTTAAATTGAGATAGAAACATTAGTCATGAAGTAAAATTGTGATCATAATTAGGTAAAAAACATTCTTATATGTAGGCTTAGAGACATAGAGAATCGATTTTCAATCGAAATCATTTTACACTATCTCGTTCGTTGCAGCTAAAAGACGTCCACTGCTACAGGCTCTGAAAACCTAAATAGAATATAGATCGCACTTAATTATTCCTTCTGAAAACAAGCAGGCATAACACACAGAATTTCAATAAATATTAAACGTAAAATAATGAATAGAATCCCATTTCAATGCCAAACAAAACAAATTCTCTCTCACATTGAAAACAAAAGAGGCCAACAATGTTTTTGTCAAAGAAAAAACAAATGATTGTATTCGTTATTTATTAAAACAAAATAATGTATTTACAATAATGCCTAAGCTCTTTGACAAAGGCTTACAAAACTGTTTAAATATTTAACTACTTTCATAGTACTGTGTCGTACGCTATACTATCACAACATCTGATCAGCCAACAGGCTAAAAATTATATAGAATGATGTATAAAATATTATTTAGGGCTGATTTTTCAATCGTTGGTTAAGTTTTAACTGAAGAATAGAACTGTCATTTTGACTTATTTCCCATACTAAAACTGTCAATATGCCAAACTTATTCTTCAGTTAAAAGTTATCCAGCTATTGAAAAATCAGGCCTTAGTCTTAGTAATGCCTATTACATATTTATACAATGTATACCGTAGTAGTTCAATTTGGAAACTATCATTATTTCTTTGACTATTACACAAGATGAAGATTTTTCAGTATAAAAACCTTTTTCACAAGTTTTACTTAAAACAAACTTTAGTTTACTTAGCTTTGCTATTTGTAGAATTACATGAAAATATTTTCAATGTAGGTACTTACTTCATTTTACAAAAATTGTATTCATCGTCATTTCAGCTAATGCCAAATGAAACTACTAGGATATACATTTTATTTAAAAGTATTTAATCAAAAGTTAAAAAAAAACGTTTTTAGCAAAAGAATATAAAAATATTATCTTTAACTCTTAAGACTAATTTCTATTAAAACTAGCGAAAGCAATAAAAATGCCTAATTACTATTAACAATTTGTTTAAACATAGAAAATGTATTGCATCTAATGTATGGCATTCTATTCTCATTAAAATAATGTACAGGCAGCTTAAACAGAATATACAAAATATAAAATGTAGCTTAATTAGATTTTATAAGTAGATTCTTATAAAAAGGCTAGAAAAATGCCCAAAATAAGATAAAACAGAATAAGCTCCATGAACTACTTAGGTTTAATTTATTAAATTCCCAAAGACTTTAAAGAGTTATTAATAATAATATGCGTGATGTAGCCGCAGCTTAATTACTTAATCGATTCCAGATCAATTTCAAATCAATAAACAAGTCGATATAAGAAATAGTAAAAATCATATACTAATATTATTCCTATTAATTCAAGGAGCATGCTATAATAGGATAAAGGCACAGTTACACATGCTCATAAATGGCATGCTTAAAACAAGCGTGCCATTTGAAAATGAGCATGCATTAGCAATGTTTCGACACACAATCATGCTAATTGCTCAATAGTGGCATGCTTTCGTGGTTGACCACGTGTAACTGTACCGTAATGTTTTCTCAGTGTTTATATTTAACACACCCTGTATATTTAACTTATTATTTTGTATGTGAGCATTAATTCAGATTTCTATTTGTACCTTTATCTATGTAACGGGTAAAAATAAAACCTAATTTTATTGATCGTCGATTCTTTGACGTTATAAAGAATCTAATCGTTTTTCTACATTATTACAATTAATTTAAATTATCCAATATAAATATATGACTAATATTGGACATTAATATTATTCTAATTTTGATCCCATTATTGATTTCAGACAATAAATCAAGATAATATTAAAAAAAACATTATCAATCGTGAACAAAATGAATTATTTTCTGAGTAGTACCAAATTTTATTAAATATCTCATTCATTGTATTATACATGCACGCAAAATAAAATCATGCATAATAAAACGAGCCTTTAAAGGTTAGTATAGGCTAAGAGCATTTACTTGTAACAGAACAACGAGTCTCTCTTTGAGAATTTACTTGTATTGTACCATTCGTAACAAATTCTCGAGAAAATGTTCTAGTCTAAACTCACCTTTAGGAAAGCTACATCCGAGCCCACCTATTTAATTATTTTTTTCTATCATCTTTTGACATGTCAATATAAACGTGATCAACACATTTACATGTTTTTATGTATATTTTTGAGCCAGACCCAGGAGTCATAGTTACACTCGTAGTGGTGGTTCTGGCAAAGAATTGTTTTGTTATGTTACCTAATTTTATCGTTCAAGGCCCATTGAACTGACCCTATTTTGTTCTGGTACTTAGTTTTCTTGCCCTAGTCGCTTTTATTTATCTTTTTCATTCGTGCCATCAAGCCAGGGTAAGTGAAAAAGTTGAAGAGTAGGTATTTAAGTTCATTTTCTCTTACACCATGATGATCACTTCCTACTAAATGATTCTTTAAAGAAAATTGGCACATCTTGTCCCAGCACCTTGTCTTAGTTTATTTAGATGTCTTAGATGCTTATTTTGATGTTCTGCTGGAATCTTTATACAGACAACGCTGTCTGTATAAAGACACTTTTGGTGTACGGACGCCCGTACACCAAAAGTAGCCAAAAAATTCGCTACACGTCTTTGTTACAATTGGAATAAGGTTGTGTTGACAAGTTTTTGGCCACTTTTTGTGCCACGAACTATTAGACGCTGACTGTATTTTTAATATACAGTGTACCTGAACTTACAAGACAGTAGTCATTTCAGTAATAACATGTTCTCTTTAGTAGTGTAGGGATAAATAAATGGTTGTAAACAATTTCTACCAGTAGAAATATTCAAGTGTTCTTAGCTCTAGTTGTATTCAAGATTCTTCTAGCACATTCTCAGGAGCAAGCTTCGCACCTGACGAGTCCAACCTCGTCGCAGTTCATACACTTCAGTGCAACGAACTCGGCCGTGAAGTGGTTCCTGTGCAGACTCTTCTTGGAGCCGTTGCAGATCCGGCAGGGCAGCAGACGGAACCCGCCGCACATCTGGCAGGTGCTGCAAGCGTCTGGACTCTGGAATTGGAGAGGATTCTGGATTAGTGAGTGAACAGCAATAGGGGATTATGGCAAAACCCTCCACTATAGTGAAGGAGACTCATAGTCCAGCAGTGAACTGTAAAGGGCTGTTGATGATGATGATGATGAGTGAACAGCGTATAATAGGAATATATGACACTAGCGGCCGCCCGCGACTTCGTACGCGTGGATCCCGTTTTGCCCCCTTAGGGATTGAATTTTGCAAAATCCCGTCTTAGTGAGCACCCACGTTCTAAAAGGAACCCCCATGCAAAATTTGAGACTCCTAGCACTTGTAGTTTCTGAGATTTCGTAATGAGTGTGTGAGTCAGTCAGTCAGTTAGTCAGTGAGCTTTAGGTCAGGTCTAGCGGTTAACTTAGTCAGTATCTGAGAGATGAGAGCGGCACGAGATGGGTGACATTGACATAATTATTATGATGTGACATGGCATACAAATCTGAAGTTTCGCTGATGTTTAACCAAACAAACTTGACCTTCATTGGCAGGGTTTTTATGGCAGTCAAGCTGTAGATCCTGGCTATACAGGAGTTGCAGTGGTGGGAACGCTAGGTGGGAATAGTCCCGTGATGTTTAACCATCACAAAATCACCCTCACGTGCCGCTCCCTTACCTCAGGCATTGAGTTAAGCGCTAAACTTATAGAGACGAGAATATAAAGAAAAACAAAATCGTTGAACAACTACTTAGGACACAAGTAGTTGTTTAACAAAGAGGGCCCATTAATCGAGACAGCCAGGGGCATATCTTAACATTGATTTACAGAGGAGGCTGTAAAGAGTGCAAAAAATGTCACTCGATATTCCATACCTACGTCAAAATTTTTTGGTAGGTCAGTCAGGTCAGATCAGTAATTGTAGAGACATCTTTAACGAAATAATCATAGTGTAGGCGTAGAATCTTTTAGTTCAAATAAAATAATAGATCTATTAAATTCCTGTCCTAGTGGTAGGTAATTTAAGGCCATTGACCTTCTACACAATGAAAAGGACATGTTCTTGCAACTATAGTAATTTTACAACCCACATGATGGAAAAACACTAAGTTAGTTACTAAGTTGAATGTACTTGTAATTGTAATTCCAATTTTCACAGCGTTAAGTATCAACTTAACTTTAAGAATCAAACTTAAATTATAATCATCTCAATTCATTTTGGAATCGTAATCAAAATCCAAACTCGAAAACAAAATTGTAGATTAGAATAAAACTTTAATAAAAATATCGAGTATTAAACTTAAAATTTTTGCTAAACTTATGTGATTTCAATAGAAAATACCTCGTCTAGACGTGTACAGTCATTACCTAATTATTATGATAATTTGAATCTTATTCCTAATATAGATAGAGTTCACTGTCTTGTGCTGAAAACTGTATTTACTGATACCGATTAAGTTCTTAAGCGAAAATTATTTTCGTAAACGTCCATGAATTGGATTTTCGCATTATCTTAAAAGCCTAATTGTTTTGTCTGAGCCTTTAAGATGCCTTTACTATCTAACATTGTTGTTAAGGTATGGTTATTAACTTTTTGTTTGATGAGAATTTTGCAATTTATGGGCACATTTTGTTAAGTTACAAATATTTGTTTGTTGGTGCTTAAAAATATCAAGTACTTTTTCCTTAAACGGCTTGGTTAGGCAATCATAAATTAGTATTTAAAATATCAAAAAATCAAAATCAAAAATATTTTTATTGAGCCATCCATTATTCTTACTAACTAATCAACAAAAACATAACTTATCAGTAAGTTTGCATTAATTGTTTACACATAGGTAGTTTTACATATAAATTATATTAACAGTAAAAAGTACTATTGAATAAGCAAATAATGAGGGTGGCAAAATGTATCAGATTCCGTCCCCTACCCGCCGCTAAGTAAAAACTGTGTTGCGACTGGTAGTGTTCGTCATCGTCCAACCGGGCAACGTTTGGCCGGTACACATCTTCCAACGTTGCGGTTTCTAAGGCGTTGTAGTAAGGTTAATTTTGCAATGCCAGGTATGGATAGACAAATGTACCGGCCAGCGCATTCGGTACTTGTTGGGAGCGTAGTACACGCGCGGCTCGCAGATAAAATTATCATGTGAGAAGTAGTTACATTTTTTTTTTTTTTCATTTTTATGATTTTTATTTTTTTGAAACTAAATATTACAGTTACGAGAACTGAATTGGGCTACAATTTAAAGTATATATAGATGATAAATATAAATAACCTTAGAATTTTTTTTTACGCTGCGCCGCTAGTTCCAAACTAAGCAAAGCTTGTACTATGGGTACTAGACAACGGATATAAACTTACTTAAATACTTTTTTTGTAAATACATACATATTATTATTATACATAGATAAAAAGTATGTTAATAGAGAAGTTTCGTGATGTTGAAAAACCATATTTCACCGAATGGGACTAAAAATATGGTCCAAAGCTAAAAGGACGGTGAAGGTTTTCATTTTTTTTTTTTTTTTTTTTTTTAAATCCATCAAGAAAT
>NW_021130472.1:0-1202 GCF_004193835.3 Ostrinia furnacalis
GAGCGGATTAAAAAACAACACATCGTCCGTTTATTACTGTGGCACATTCGCGACACCCCCGACTTTTGCATGTCGAGCGCATACCGAGATTTGAATTTCGAAGGAAAGCTCGCGTTTCGTCCGTTTATATGAAGTTACAATACTGTATGATAGTATTACCGTGACACGGCGATCAAGATGACATACAATTATTGTGCCGTTGGGTGCCGCTTTGCATGTACCAAGCTTTGGAAATTTTGAATTTTCGGTAGGTGATCTTTCAAGTCTTTGATGTTATTTTATGAAGTTTTTAACCGCTTTCAATACGAGAATAGTATGTAAATTAATACTCATATAACTAGGAATATACTGCGGATATTTTTAAATAATTTTTATTTTGAAAATATAAAAAATAAAACATTTAATCATTGAATGAAGTAACCAACCAGTTGGTAACTGACATTGTTATTAGTTACTAACCTGCTAATGACGTTTTAATGAAAATAATAGAAATCAATATTGATTAAATAAACAACTTCAAAAATCGAACTGCCTAATAGGCCAGTAAAATTACATTTGTAATCGGAAATAATTCCTACAAAAGATTTTATTGTTATAATGGCTTCATTTGTTACTCATTAAAACTATCCTAAATTTTCGACTTCGACGGAGTTGTGCTTAAGTGGTGGGGGGCCCCCAAAAGGGGCGTTTTTTGGTTTTACGGTTTTTTTTTTATTTTTATCCACAACGAGGAAGCTCTTGGCCAGTATCTCACCTGATGGTAAGTGATGATCAGGCCGAAATGAATTTGGTCTTATTCAATGCAGGATTAAATGCCCTTCAACCGTCATGAAAACCAGTTTTCGATAGGGTAAGTCCTTTACGCGATATAACCGTAAAACCGAAAAAACGCCCCTTTCGGGGGCCCCCACCACTTAAGCACAACTCCGTCGAAGTCGAAAATTTAGGATAGTCTTAATGGGTAACAAATGAAGCCATTAAAACAATAAAATCTTTTGTAGGAATTATTTCCGATTTCAAATGTAATTCTACTGGCATATTAGGTATTTCGATTTTTTAAGTTGTTTATTTAATAAATATTGATTTCTATTATTTTCATTAAAACGTCATTAGCAGGTTAGTAACTAATAACAATGTCAGTTACCAACTGGTTGGTTACTTCATTCAATGATTAAATGTTTTATTTTTTTATAAGGTACTTG
>NW_021130473.1:0-762 GCF_004193835.3 Ostrinia furnacalis
ATACGACTGGTCACTTCTCGAATTTAGATGATCAATTATTGTATTCATCATGAACAACCTTACACAATCATCGCTCCGCACCCCCCCCCCCCGTATGAAGGTTACTTTTGATTCAAAAAGGTTACTTTTTTTAATATTTCTGGTAATTTCTGACTAGACCCGACTGGCAACACTGGACTCCCGCGTCTTTAGACCATAAAGTTAATATTCTATGCTTTAGACATACTCTCTAATCTGTGACTCCGCGCGCTTTTGTGCTAAGTGATGAATAAATTGTATCTAAAATAAGGCAATATAATGTGAAAGATGAGTATCCAGTGTTTTATTTATGAGAATAGATCTACCGGCCCTTTAATAGTTCAGAAGTGAGATCTGAGCCCCGATTACGGTAACTTTTATAACGTCTACAATTCAGTCGCGTTTCTGATTCTGCGATACGATTGGTCAAAACAGCTGACGTACGCTGTTGAACGACCAATCGTATCGCAGAATCGAGAAGCGTGTCTGGATTGTTGACGTTAAAAGTTACCGTAATCGGGGCTCAGAAACCTATGATAGTAACGTGATTTCAAAGTGTTCCAGGCATAAAGTTAATATTCCTTCGGAATAGAGCAACAAAGAATGAGCGAGCGAGATGTCACTATCTGCAACCCTGTGAGATAAAAAGAGATGTGTGATGCTATCATCGTCACGTCAATAGAACCATTTTTGCGAAAGATTTGACAGGCAGTGACACCAGTGTTGCCAGTCGGGTCTAGTCAG
>NW_021130474.1:0-3612 GCF_004193835.3 Ostrinia furnacalis
CACATACAGGTGAAAAACCGTTCTCATGTGACTATTGTAATTACAAGACTACTAGAAAAGCTCATTTAACTATTCACATACGGACCCACACAGGTGAAAAACCGTTCTCATGTAACTATTGCGAGTACAAGACTGCTGTACAATCTCATTTAACTACTCATATACAGACACATACAGGTGAAGAACTATTCTCATGTACCTATTGTCATTACAAGGCTGCTGTAAAATCAGATTTAATTAAACATGTACGGAGACATACAGGTGAAAAACCGTTCTCATGTAACATAACAAGGAAATTAGAAAAACGACTTTTGATTAAGTTTTTCTACGGTATTATTTGTAGTTTCTGCTATTGTAATAGCAAAAACAAATAAAACTTTTGATTAACTTTCCCATAAAATTAGTTTTATACATATAAATATAAAAAAACATGTGTTCGCCTGCCTGGACACAGAAAATTTACTGTTTCGGCGAAATACCCATCTGCATGGCAAGGACGGTCGTGATGTCATGACAGGGGGGATTAAGTCATACCTAGCTTATAGCCTGGGGGGAGGGGCAAGCCTTACCCAGCTTCTGGCCTTGGTGGGAGGGGGGGAGAGGCAAGTCATACCCAGTTTCTGGCCTGGGGGGGGGGTCAAGTCATACCCAGTTTCGGGCCTGGGGGGGTAAATCATTCCCAACTTCTGGCCGAGAGGGAAGTCATGCCCAGCTTATGACCTGGGGAAAGGAGGGGGGCGGGGGAGTCATACCCAGCTTCTAGGCTAAGATTAAATAGATTTCCAGGAAGGTGCAGCTGTCCTTTCCTGCAGCAGCTGGCCCACCCATGGGAACGGCGAATAGATAGGTAGGTACGTAGGTTTAACTCAGAAAAACTAAATAACAGGTAGGTATTGCGTGTACATCGAAATGATCTTCATAGCAATGTCTTGTAGCCTAGGCAGAGTGTATCTGCCTCAGCTATACCTTATTGTTAGAAGGAAATAAATTATACATTTTTATATTTTACTTGGAAGAAGACATGACTCTAACAACACTTATGAACACTTTATTTGATTGAATAAATCGCCAAATATACCACCGCGGAGACCCCAATCGCGTCTCTGATTGATTTTTTGAAATATTTTTCACAATTTCTATTTTTAAAAATTACCTGTCGATAGCTTACTTTATTCTGATGAATAAATCCTCTTTGATGCCGGAAAAAAAGAAAAAAGAACATAGTTAATTACAATAAAAAATAAAAGAACTCACTTTTCAAGTGCGCTCTTATAGATGACCCACGCTGAACTGTCCCGCCAAACTCAATGACAGGGGGGCGCTACCATCGTTCATCTATATGGTTTCCAACATGGCAAAAATCTGAACCAGCGATCCGGTATTGACGGTGGCGCCCCACTGTCAATGTCATCGACAGGACAGTCCAGTATTTTGGAACTATATTCCCCGAGGCGGTTTTATATTGTTGATCTAAGGCTCAACACTTCTTTGCTCTGCTTCCCTCCATTTTGTTCCGCTACGCCTTGATCTCATCCTTGGTCTTAGGGTTCTTAAATAACTCTATGGGTTCTTAGGCCTTGGTGGAAACCGGGCCTTACAGCGCCACGCTACGGTGACAACAGAGAGCAGAAATAATAACGGTGACAACTATAAAAAAAAACTGGCCAAAAAGGTTTAGTCCAAGTCTGTACGAAAATTATAGTAAAAAAAAAGTAAAGTCACAACAAAAAAAAGAGTAATTGGAAAAAAAGCGCGGGAAACGTCAAGCTAGGCGGTTGTCTCAATTCTTGCTTTTGCGATTTTTATAAATTATCTAGTAAATAGAGATCAGTTAAGTAGTGGAGTGTAGTATATTTATGTTTATCTTTCTATTTATTTAATAGTTAGTGATTTTGGCAGTGCTCTGGTAAGTTTTTACCTTTTTCTCTGGTTACATGAACGACCCAGACGAACCTGGGGGCTCTGTCCCCCAGGTTTCGTACAATGTCACTATAGCTAATAATTATTCAGCATTAGATACTGAAAGTTCTTGCACGGATGGCTCCGAACATTCTCAAAATAAATCCAAACGTTTAAAACGGGCCTCTGCACCTAAGTATTGTAAACACTGTAATAAAAAGAGGAGACGTCATCATAAAAGCTCTACAGTTCCTTCGCTTGATTCATGTGAATGTCACTCGGAATCTCATTCCGACACGCTAATTCAGCCAAAACAACAACCAAACAATTTCAATGATACTACTGCTAAAAACTCTGTGCCAGTGTCAAACTCACCAAACTCACTTGATGTTGAGTTTGAGAACAATAATTCGAATTCTCAGCGTGTACCAATTGGTAGGAATCTTTACCAGGCATCTGATGTTTCTCCATATGTCATACACATACAAAAAGAACAGACAACTTCCAATCAAAATACTTCAATTCACCCGGTTTCTCTTGGTTTGTTTTTGAAAAAGCATGGTTTTAAAAACATAATAAATGGCAGTTTAAAACTTAAATGAGTGAAACGCTATAATAGAGAAATCAATTTTTAAGCTTCTAGTCCTAAAATTATTCTTCTTGTCGTGTCGACAACAAACCTATTCGGTGTCAGCCCAAAACTCTGCTACAAGAGTGGCGTTGTCAGTAGCATTAATCAAATCTTCTTGCGTGCAGTTGTTTGGGCACGCAGGGCATTCCTAAAATAGACTGAATAATATTCATATTATCTAATACTGAAAACAAATATTTGCTGAGGGCGCCTTTTCAGCATGTTGAGTTAAATATGTACGCACCTAAATGTTATATGCTGAATAAAGTAATTCTATTCTATTTTCAGAGCTGAAGCTAGGAAGCACTACAAATGGCATGGCACCTCCGAAGAACCCTATCTGGACTGTCTGAATTATTTGTTTGGTAAGAAATCCAATCTATCCTAAAGTCCCTTTAATTCACGTTCGTAACTGACCTTTGGTAACCAGATACGAACAGAGAAAACAAAAACCATTTTCGTAGCTGGTTATGCAACATGGTTACAAAAACGACAAGTACATTACATTCTCGTAACTGCATATCAAGCAACAAAAAAATCCATGTTCGTATCTGGTTACCAAAGGTCAGTTACGAACGTGGATTAAAGGCTAAATAGTGTCCGACCGAAACTAGTTTTACGACCGAAACCGAATCCGAAAATGAATTTCGGCAACGGTGTCTATTTCGACCGAAACCGAAACTTCCTTACAAGGCTCATATTTTGAGGGAAAAATAAGAAAACGTTATTTTAATCAGTCAGTCTTTATTGTTTTCTCTTTAAATTGCGTTAAAATTGAACTTATAAGCGCCTTTTTACTCTAAAAGGTATCAAATTATGTATTTAAAAAGAAGGATTTATAGTCTAGATTTTTTTTGATTACTCGCAATATTCAGGACATCTACATGGTCGGGTCTTTTACCTTAATAATTTTTCAAAACAAAATTGGTAGTACGTAAGTTAGTATCTACTGTACTTGCCACTTGGATACCTTGGTGATAAATACTAAAATGAACTTTGGAACTCTGAATCCACCATGAAATGCACTATAGTCATTACTAACTACCTAACTAATGTTTGTTTACGTAAAGCATTTGCGAACC